>NC_044979.1:44433131-44733131 GCF_008728515.1 Papio anubis | reverse complement strand
ATTTTTGGTTCATAGGTCTAGGTGGTTGCCATTGTGCTGAACGAAAGTCCTTTTTATGATGGTGCACTTGTTGCTTTACCAAAATTATGGGCAGCATGGCTTTCAGAAGAGAACTATTTTTAAATAAAGCACTTATTTAAAAATACAGCCTAATCTCTTTTAGAATTAAGACAACAAGCAGTGAAATATTTATGAGTCAGGGCTTGGCTGTATGAGAAAATACAGGCAAGGCTGTGGTTTCATTACATTACTTACAGTTACTGTGTGACCTAAAAAATGAAAAGTGCAAAAAGACCTAATGCAGTCAGGTATGGGGCCGCTGAGATATGCATGGCTAATTATCTATTATGGTCTTCCTCAGAGTGAAGTTCTCTTTTTTTAGAAAATGTTAATAGAGGATGAGGAAATACAACTAGAGATAAAATACTGTTGATAGCATAGGTAATGAAAATTTAAGAAAAATGTAATTGAAAAACTATTGATAGGTACATTTTATAGTCTTTATTTCCTTAAAGAGCTCTATTGTTGTTTCTCTTTTTCAGTCATGTTTTCCAACAAGAACACTTAATCATTTTAAGTAGTTATTAATTTACATTTCAATATGTGGTAGTAAAAGTTAAAGTAAACTTAGTATGTTTCTTGATGGGGCAGTTGTATTCTCCCTTGCAAAATGCCTATGTAAATTATGACAAACCAAGCTAAATACAGCATTAGTTGGAGTCACTTTTTATAGTTGGAGTCACTTTTTATTGTTAGAAAGTAAATACATTTATTCAAATAAAGATATCTTATATGTTTTAACATAATAAGTTTGTAAAATGTTATGATGCTGTGGAAATATCTTGAATATAATTTAAAAATGTGAAAAATTAACTGTGATAATTTTGCTATTCATAGTAACAATTTAGGGAAGGCTGTTAACATGGCAACTTCCATGGAGGTCTGATCTGTATATTCTGGTTTTGAGTTTCTATTACTAATCTCAAAGAAGTCAGTAATTTCACATATAGAAAACAAATTATATAAAGGAGGGAATACTTTGAGACAGAGAAGAGAAGAGAGGGATTGAGAAAAATGGAGATAGAAATGATGAGATAGTTGTGGGTTTGTCTAAAGACTGCCACATTTTAGTTTGTACCAGTTTTTGTGTAATTTTTTCTGTGACATTTCAGTTAATTTTTTTAAGGCTTTTGTCTCAATATATACATTATCATAGTGGTTAGTTTAAAATTACACAAAATAAAGTCAGTTTGGGGAATCATCTGAAGAATTTCATTAAGTCTTTTTCAGTCAAACATATTGAAGTCTAGATAGCTTTCCAGCGTTTGTCGGTTGGCTGTTTGGAATTGGGAATACACGCTTTCCATAGAAAAAGAATGTTCTAAAATTAATTAGTTTGTGATAAAAATTGTGTTTTGATACTAGTACTTAAGACAGAAAAAGTAATTTATTTATTTTAAATGCTTGTGGTTGATGCTAACTAGTTCATGGACCTCCCAGCCAGCCAGATGCAGTTTCTTCTTTTGTAAATTCTCCTTTTCCACAGAGAATTTCTTAATCACCTGGCTTCTGAACATTCTTCCTTCAGTTTCCCTTGGGAAGTGGGTCATCTCACATTTTTCTCTGAGGTGAATTTAGAATCTGAGGTACAGCTTTGGGTTTGGAGGTGACCCAGACCTTTGAGCATGAGTTCTCATTTTGTAAGATAGCTGATGAGATGATTAAGGCAGATACATGTTCTCTGCAGATGAGAAAATAACAGAAATTATTATACCTAAGGTTACATGGCTAGTAAATAGCAAAACCCACAGTACGTGAGTCATCTCCCTCTTCCTGGTCTAGTGCTCTTTCCTCTGCATATGCCACACTACTTCTCATGAATTGAGAATCTGAGTCTTCAGAATGTTTCTTAGATGTTAACTGCCTGGAAGGCAGAAACGATGTCTTCTGTTTCTTCTGTAGTTTTTTGCAGTATTTGTGTCCACACAGTGGAGGCTCAGCAGGAATATTTGTTAATGGAGATGTGGACTTAACTTCATGGAAAGAGGCTTTGGCATCAGACAGATGGAGAGTAATTCTAGGCGCAGCCACATCTTTGCTGCATGACCTTGGGCAAGTTATTTGATCTGTGAGCCTAATTTTTATCTCACTTGCAAAATATAGACACAAATAACTATACTGTAGTATTTTTGTATGCATTTAAAACCATATTTGTAAATATCCAACATAATAACTGCCAGGTAGTAGATGCCCTCCCTTTAGTGATAACTAGGAATCTTTTGACTCTCGTTTTTTCCTAGCTGCTCTCCCCACCCCACCTCTTTTTTTTCCTTCAGAGGAGTGTTTTTATTCGTTCGGTGGCATCGTTTTATATGTTTTTCATCTTAAAAACTAAAGTGCCAGGGTTTACAATGGGCAACCTGTTTTGCTAAACAAGCATCCTCATATCTGACCCTATTAATTTTGAGGAGCTGGAAGAAAGGGAAATAGCAATTTACCAGAATCAGATATATCATGTTCCTCATTTCTTGCCCCCTTTGGTCAGGCAGTTATGTTACGAACAGCTGATTCAGAAACATTCTTTAGAGGAAAATCTGACTTTGTGGGTGTGTTTAGATGTCAGATACTGTCTTTGTCTGAACCTGTATAACCTTGGAAATCTGAAACCTGAAACTTAAAAATTAATTTTGAATTTTGTTTGTGGTATTTGCAAATAGAGTTACAGTTGTTTATTCATGAAGTTCTCTGAGGCTATTAGAAGTGGCAAAACTAAATGTTGCCCCATTTTAAGATTGTCTCAGTTTTATAGAATATTCTTTTTTTAATCAAAAGCCTTAGACCTTATTTATTTGCTTAGTATGTTTTTAAGTTAATAAACTCATAGTTATAATTAAATCTCATTTTCTGGAGAAATACGTTTTATAAGCAGTTTAATATAATAAATTTAAGAGATCCCTACTTTCTGTGTGTCATTTTGACTCTCTTATTAGTATTCGTCTTGTATTCCAGTAATAGGGTTAGAGAAATGATTTCTATGTCATTTGATTTGGTATCTTAAGTAGTTTATTTTGTTGCAACAGCTGCTCTCCTGTTCTGAGGACCTCTTCCTGGGCCTGTAACTAATCTGGAAATTTTAGTCTTAAGTTTGCAATGTTTAGGAATTTAGGAAGCCAGTTTTCCTGGTTCTGAAATGGAGTAATTTTCTGTTGTGCTAAACAAGGCTAATTAATTACCAGTTTGTATAGGAACTGAAATCCTCACCTTTTTTGTCTAATGGTCCAGACCATTTTATCCTATGAAGTGAACTTTTCACAGAGTACTGCTGCGGTCCTATAATAATACACTATCTTATATGTACTATTGACTACCATTTTACATGTGCACATTGAAGAAATCAGGTTGAAAATATCAAGCTTTTAATTATAGGTGTTAGGCACTAAGGAAGAGCATTTTAAAGATAATTTCACACTCATGTCTCTCCCCTCCACTTCAGTACTAGGTTGGATAATTTAGTCAAAGAAGCACAGTTCCCTTTCCTATTTGTCTGGAAATAATTATTTACTGAGGAGATATATGCTCAGTGGAAGAAAGGTTTGGCAAGTGATACATATTCTTTAGCTCGTTGGTGTTGGGAGCATATGTTAGTGATCCTATAATAAAAAGCACATGCTTAAAAAGTGGTTACTGTGTGTGGGTAGTAACTATTTTATGCAGTATTGTGTCATGGGAAGGGCTTCATTTTGATTGGGAATAATGGATGAATTTAAACCAATATACAAGTTTTGTAATCATTTTTTTTTTTCCACGAGCTAGTCCTGCCCTAGAAATGTCTACTCATACAATGTGGAATCTTGGGATTCCATTGTACTTACTTAGAGGCCAACTTTAGTAAAATTCTGAAGTCAATATATGGTTAAAAAAAAAAGAGCGTTAAGTAATGTAAATGTGAATTTAGCTACCATACAAAGTAAAAATAAAGCCAAACTATTTTGACAAAGTCACATTATTTTGTGATGTAACAAAAGTTAGTTTTGTTCCTACTTAAAAGTTTTCCCCTGCATCCTTATCTCATTTATTATTAACTTGACTAAGAAGAGTCTAAGTATGAACCAGGTTGACTGTTCAATATAAGTTTAGCACTGTAATGTTTATTTTGAGGACACATCCATTTTTGTTTGTTACCTTCAGGGTTGGTCTTTTTAGAATTAATTGACCTGACTATATAAAGTATCACTTGAATTATAATCTAGACATGAACTTTTATTTCAGGACCAAGCTTGGTGTCTGGCACAAACTGTAGTGAAGTTCTGAATGCTTGTAAGTCGTCTTTCCATATTCAGAGGCTGGTTTCCTAAAAGCAGCCATTTATGTTTTTAGTAATTTAGATTTTTTGCTTTTGTTAATACATTTTTTGGTAAGATATAATGATTTCTTCAAAGTTTTAAAACAATTTTTGTTTTCAATCTAATAGACTAATTTTTAAAACTGCCATTAGACCTAATTATTCTTAGAGGATTTTTCTTAGAATTAAGGTGTGTGGGAATGTATTAAAATATGGATTATTTATATGTATCTTTAAATGTAGAACTTAGAACATAGTTTAAGATAAGCTTTTTACATACACTTTCGTTAGAACTATTAGTTTAGCAACATTAAGCAATCATAATAGTTTCCTAGTTTTGCATCGTACATGTATCTATTGAGATCATGTTAACATTGTTTTGTTGGCAAATGACGGTTTCTCACAGATCAGCTTTATTCAGAAATTATTTTTGATATGCCTGAATGCCTATACTAGTTTAAAAATGTTTCATTTAATTGCTACATTTAATCTGCTAAATCTAGGTTACATAGAATGATGAACTATATCTAGCAATATTTGTCTGCCCTGTTTTTAGGGGAAAAAATAGGCCTTCACATTTAACATATGAAACACTCACAAGATAATTTCATAAAATAATAAGAGAATACTAAAACTTTTAATATTTTGCTTGATGTTTAGAAGAAATAAGCACTCTATATTACTCATCCTAATTGCAAACTGTGTTCAGTGTGTTATTCACCAAAGAGGTTTCAGATTTTGTTGTTGTCTTGTAATTTTGTTTGCTTCAGTAAAAGCGGGATAATACAAAGAACATGGTAAATGTTTTGTTGTATAATACGTGTTGAATTTATTGATCTATTTTAAAATAGATTATGTATTTGATAACATAGTTTGGATTCAGTGTCATTGATGAAGTTGGGAGCATTTCTTTTTAATCGGCATATACATTTTAATTCCAAGGTCATGTATTATGTTTATCTACATATTTAATGTCATGCATTCTGTCCATCTTCATAATTCGTTCTAATAGTATAAATCAAAATAACAATATAGTTGGTGAAGTGTGGTTGCAATAATAAAATGAGAATGCAGTATGTTGAAATACAAAGAGTAAGTTTTGAAAGCTTGTGTTTCTACAAAATTGAACTGCTTGAAGAGACTTTATAATGATTTTATGAAAGAGCAAGTAGATGAGTCATCTAAATTTTGTAACTTTGGGAAATCAAGAAGTGTTAGTCACTGTAGAATTTGAAAATGCTGAATGCTTTATATATTAACTTTTAATCATAAATGTAAGTCAATGTGTTCATTCCAACTTTAGCTTTTTCTTAGAACTTATTTTTGCTAAAAATAAAGGAAAAAATTTCCTAAAATATTGTATTTTTTAACA
This sequence comes from Papio anubis, assembly GCF_008728515.1. Taxonomy (NCBI): domain Eukaryota; kingdom Metazoa; phylum Chordata; class Mammalia; order Primates; family Cercopithecidae; genus Papio; species Papio anubis. Next base: position 44,727,417 of record NC_044979.1, on the reverse strand, counting down.
ATGTTTATATTTTTTATTTGTTGTTAAATGATAAATATCTGTCAGAACATTTACAGTCTTAATTTCATTTGAATGGAAATCTCATATTTTAAGATAGAGATTTCTTTAATTTCCATGAGAGCTTTAAGAATTTAGGATTTGAGCATTTGCTGTGGCATATGGTGCATTTTCTGTCCTATTTTGTATACCAGCCCATTAAGGAGAGAAAGTGAAGTAAGTAATCTAAAAATAACTTGCTGTTGGCCTAATTTAACAACAACAAAAAAAGTCTTCTGTGCATAAGTAAAGTTCCACATTTTGTCTCCCCTAGTGGAAAATCTCTGAAGCATTTTGCCACCTATTCACAGAACAACATCTTGTTTGGCATCATAATTACAGCCAGAAGGGCTGTTTTGACTTCTTTTTATCATTATGTATGCTAGCCCTAGTCATAGTTCTAACCTCCTTAGTCCAGAGGGACCCACCTTATATGATGATTACCATTTGGCAGTTACGCACACACCTTTTCCAGAGTGCATTCATTTCCACAGAAAAACTTACGATCTTGAACTTGAATTGGTATTTACAAAAAACAATAGAATTTAAAGTACATATCAGATTAATCACAAGATGTATAGCCATGTTTTAAAACGTTTATTTTTTCCCTATTCAACTCGTCTTTAAATTATTGTAGGCCATTTAAAAATACTAACAGCTTGTAACATGAAACAAGGTTAATGGATTGTTTTCATCTTTAGCTTTTCTTTTTTTTTTTTTTTTGCCATTTTATTCATACTATTTACCATTTTTCAGATTGTTAATGTTTTTATAATTTTTTGACATCTTGTTGTCATGCACATTGGGGTACTTGTGGTGTGGAAACCAGAAGATAATGGTTCTTTTTCTAACTTTAAGACTTTGGACACTTTTGGACGTTTCGTATGATTATACGTTCAGTATTGATTAGAGGTGCAAAGTACTTCAAGGGGTTGAGTATGGGATATCAATGGTAGAATGATACCCTTCTTCCTGGTTGGGGGAACTACTTGGCCCTGATGTATTTAAAAGCTTTTGCATTTAACATTCAAAGGAATTTTTATTTCTTCCATAAGAGCTTTAAGAATTTAGTAGTGAGCATTTGCTGTGGCATATGGTGCATTTTAAATTTTAAAATACTTTTGAATCCTCCATAAGCATTCATTCACTGATATGTTGGACTAGTATGGGCTTAGAACACCCATAAAGAATACTTTAGCTCTTAAAAAAATAAGGTGTGGAGCAGATAGGAAAGAAACTTTGTTAAATAATAACATGATTTAAGTATTAGAGAATTGGAAGAAGAAGTAACAGCCCTATTAAGGGTCTGCTGAATTAGAGTGCTGGATTAATGCCTGCAATCAATCACACCTCCCAGTATCCAGGTTCTCATGAAGTCCCCTCTCACAGTTATTCTGGCTTGGTTATGTGACTTGCTTTGGCCAGTGCGACATCAGTGAATGTGATGCAAGTAGAGACTTTATAAGTGCTTGTACATTGGAGCTTACATTTTTGAAATGCTACTATCACCATGTGAGGAAGCCTGGTATAGCCTCCTTAAAGATTAAAGATCACATGGAGAGACTTACCACAAGGGCCCAGGTGAGCTCTACCCCTACCTGCTCTACCAGGTGCCCATTCAGCTGCCCATGCCAGATCAGCAGAAGAACCATGCAGCTGACACAGAATTGTGAGAAATAGTAAATTGTTAACCTTTAGCACTAAATTTTGAGGTGGTTTGTTATATAGCAATAGATAAAACATAAGGGAACTTATCCAGCTACAGGAACTTTTAAGTTTTTTTTTTTCTGTCTCGCTTTTATGGCAGTTGCTTTGGTAACATTTTTGCTATACCTACTATCTATGAAACACTGTTTCTGGTTGCAGATAATTTAATAGTAATTTTTCACAATTGTCATTGTGTAAAACAGGATTTAAAAAAATATATCCTGGTGGGAGGAAGAGGTCTCGAAATGAGGGGAGTATTAATAATGCTTCAAGTTCATACCTATTTGACATGTTCTGGTGAGCTGCTTCGAAAAACTTCACTGATCCATGTGGAGGAGAAATTGGATCTCATGGGAGCAATTCACCTTAAGAGAGAAGAGATTTGGGGTTTGAAGACTGTTCCCAGGGCCAAAGACTGTTGTGAGAAAAATGGGTATTTATTCAAGCAGAAGAAGTTGTGAACTGCTCTGATGGACTGCTATTAACTACCCCACTGCAGAATTTGTGGCAGAGTTCTAGGAAGAACAGGGACCAAAAATAGCAGCAATACTAAAATCACTGCCTGTAAGACTTTATGGGTGTAATACAATTTTACCTTGTCACTAGTGCACAAGAGTGCGCCACAAATGCCAGTAGAGGGGATTTTTGCCCACTCCAATAAGGTGCCTTTTAAATCATCTTGAAACACAAACCTGAGGAGTGCTCACATATTGGAAATATCAGGCACTGAAACAGAGTATCAGTGATGTAGGAAGTTACAATACCAGTACCAAAAAGGGGAATGTGATTTCTGCACTTTTTTTTTTTTTTTCTGAGAAAGGGTCACACTCTGTGGCCCAGGTTAGAGTGCAGTGGAGTGATCTCAGCTCACTGCAACCTCTGCTTCCTGGGTTCAAGCAATTCTCCATCCTCAGCCTCCTGAGTAGCTGGGACTACAGACATGTGCCACCAATGCCTGTCTAATTTTTGTGTTTTTTGTAGAGATGAGGTTTTGTGTTTTTTGTAGAGATGGGGTTTCACCATGTTGCCCAGGCTGGTCTCAAGCCCCTGAGCTCAAAGCTGTCCACCCACCTCGGCCTCCCAAAGTGCTGGCATGACAGGCATGAGTCACTGTTCCTGGCCTGGTTTCTGCACTTCTAATGCTTGTACTTGTTGTTGCTAGAATGTTTTCTACATGGCCTGAGGATGCAAATGTTCATTGTCATTAGCAGGAGAATAGGGAGGCTCCAGTGGAACTTGGAAATACACTTAAAGGAACACCGGCGGGAACCTCTCGGAACTTCCTTACTTAGCTGGGAGGCATTTGAAAGGAGTTGGAGTACTTGTGGGTATGCAGATTTAGCCATTTGCATTGTTACTAATTTGGCTCTTTCTTCCTCACCCTTAAGTGGCCTGGGAGAACATGAGTTACTCATGTCTATATTGAGTTCATTTCATCCGGTTGTCTTCATAAAGAGTGACAAAAACAAAAGGAAACAGTACAAAAAATTCAGATTAATTTCAGAGTCTTGAGTGTATTGTGCAATTTTAGGATATTGACTGATCCTTCATCAGAATTGAATCATGATGGTGACAGAATTACAAAGCTGTGAGAGATTGTTGTAAGAACAAGAATTAACACTTTAGAAGACAAAATGATTTCTAGTCTCTTTAGTTATCTAAGGTAGTATATATGTAGGTAGGTAATTGGTGTTCATGGACATGATCATATTGATACTATGGAGAAAAAGAAGAAAAAGAAGGAATAAAAAAGACCAAATGTAAAATAAGAGTGTAAAGACCTCTAGGAGAACTATGAGAAAAGCACAATTAAATAAGTTCATGAAGAAAAGAAGCAAAGACTTTCTTAAATCCTAAACAAAAATCACTACATTTTATTAGAAATGAATTATACTTGGAATTTTTAAATTTATTATTTCTATTTTTAGAGATGAGTTCTCACTCTGTCACTCAGACTGGAGGGCAGTTGTGCCATCAGAGCTCACTGCAGCCTTGAATTCCTGTGCTCAGGCAGTCTTCCATTCTCAGCCTCCTGAGTCACTGGGACTACAGGTGTGTGCTACCATGCCCAGCTATTTTTAAAAAAATTTTTTGTAGGGATAGGTCCTCACTTTGTTGCCCAGGCTGGTCTCAAACTCCTGGCTTCCAGTGATCCTCCTGCCTCAGTCTCCTGAGTACCCAGGACAATGGGTGTGTACTACCATATCTGGCTATTTTTTATTTTTATTTTTTATAGATGGGGTCTTGCTATGTTGTCTAAGCTGGTCTCACACTCCTGGACCCAAGTGATCCTCCTGCTTTGACCTCCCAAAGTGCTGGGCTAAAGGTGTAGGCCACCACTCCTGGCCTTGGCAAAGATTTTTATATATTTAAAGCAGTGACAGTTAAAAGCCCAACATGATTATTTTTGGGGTAAATAATTTTACCAATTTTAAAATAACTTGAGAAAAGAGTTGAAAAATTTTATTTAAGAGAAAGCAACATGAGAGGAGAATTAAGCTATGCTACTAAATGTGAATTTTATGTATGCCTTGTTTCATTTCACAAAGAATTTAAGAGAATTATAATAAGAAAACTCTCTAGTGAAATATGATGAAGTAGAAAATAAAATAAAATAAAAATGAAGGAAAACATGATTCAATATAGAAAGTCAAAATGAGAAAAGATGTCTACCAGAATGAAAGAGAGAGCGAGCTCCTAATTTGCCTTTGTGATTACTGGCAGTTAAAGCAAAATGTAATTAGTTATAGAATATCCATTTTGAAAAAGATGAATATATATATATACACACACATATATATATATACACACATACACACACACACATATATATATATAAAATATTCTTTAGGAAAGGAAATATTCTTTGGACTAAATTTTACAAAAGATTTCTTGTGTTGGATCTTACTTAGGAATGAGTGATACAGGGGCTAGATCCTTGACCACGTTCCAGCAACAGATTTTCTGAAGCATCACTTATGTCTCTTTCTGTGAAATTAAAAGATATACCATCAAAGCACAACTCTGTGAGTTTGATTATGAGATGGACTAAGATATATGAGTCTTAGTTAAATCTTTTGAAACAACTGCAGATTTCTGTTTTTAATCCCGAGTTTCTCCATTGTGCCACAGATGAATGTTTTAAACAGTGTACTGAGCAATTCTTCCTTGATACTCTTTCTTATTTTTCTTGGTTGGAATGTAAAATATTGCTTTCTTTCAAGAAAATTGAATTGTATTTCTCTATTATATCTCCACCTTGCCTTATAGTTATTGGTATTCACCTCTCAGAATGAACCCTGAACCCCATAGTGATAGTTGTTGCACTTCAGAGCCTGACTTTCTGAAAATATTAAAGTTATGTTATCCTAAAATTTTGACTTGTATTAAATAATCAAAGACTGAAAACAGCAACTACATAGGAAGACTGAAATTGTGGAAGAACTGAAACAAGGAAAGTTAACAGGGTTCTCTATGTAATTGAAAATTTGAAAACCTTTGTGTAAAACAGAAAAGAACATTACTTAAACAGTTGTTTTATTTTATATGTTGCATTTTTTTTGTTTTGAATCATTGACTACTAAGTGTCAATTTAACTTACTAATTATCACCTCAGTCTGTGTACTTTTTTCCATTTCCAACTTCATCATCACAGATTAAGGCCCTCTCAGCTCTGGCTTAGCCTGCTGATGTAGTCTTCTAAAATATGTCTTAGGTGCGTGTTTCTGGTATGTGGCTTTTGCTATTTCATCTCTTTTTTTCTTCTGTATCTGTGCCTACCACAGTGCAGGCACATTTTAGGTGCTTAATGCATATTTATTGAATGAATTAATGGCTTTTTCATGGAACCTACCTCTCCAGAGGGTTCTCTAACACAGCAGGCTGAATGATGTTTATAAAGCAGTTCTTTTAATGTTATCCCTGTGGTTATAATGACTCTTCATTTCTTTTCGAGAAATGACCAGAATCCTTAACATAGTGATCAGAGTTGTACAGTACATGGCTTCTCCCCTGTCTCCTTTCCCCTGGCTCTCTGCTCTTCAACACACTGGCATCTGTTCATTTTCTTCAACTGTGACATCCTCTTTCTTGTCTCAGAGCCCTTATTGGAGCTTTTTCTTTGCCAGGAATATTGGCTGTTGATCTTCCCACTTTTCTTCTCTACTCAACCCTCTCATCTCAATTCAGATGCAGCTTCCTTGTGGAACTCTTTTTTAACCTAACTAGATCTATGCTATGGGTTCTCATAACACCCTGTTCTTTCAGTAATTTCAGTAATTCATAATGACAAATTAATCACGGCAGAAGCTGATTAATGTTTGCCTGCCTCTGTGCCTCCACTCAACCATAAGCTCCTCAAAGGCAGGAACTTTTGTTTTCCCTCAGTTTGAACCCAGCACTTGCATGATACCTGGTGTATGGTAGGAATTAAGCATTTATTGAATAAATGAGTGAATAAATGAATGAATGTATTTATTCACTTATCTCTGCCTTTTTCCTGAATGAATTCAAAGTGGCTTCCATGATTGTAACCCCTGTAGTAGCTTGTTTCCCTAATTGTGGCATAGTTTTTTTTTTCTTTTGGTTTAGTTTTCTCCAAAGACTATTAGTTATATATTTTGAAGTTATGAATTTTAAAATAGAGTAGCTCATGTAAAACCTGGATAATGTGAGCATTTAACAAGTGACACTGTTGGAATAACTCCAGATGCCAGTTGCAAGATAAATCTCATGGTCCTACAGGAGGGAATTAGCCTGTGGGTCAGCTCTGTCCCCTGGGTGACTAAGGTTCTTTGGAGAGCCATCCGGGACTGGGCTAGGGAATCCGTTTGGGAACCAGAGTGGCAGAAGAAGGGGAGTTGCAAGTAAGAAAACTGCCATAATTTCTGGTTCATAAGGACTTACTTTACTTTTAACCCTTTTCTAGACTTGCTTTTCACTGCCTATAATAAAGACAAGCACAAAATAATAATAAATAGAATCAATAAATGACAAAGGGAAAATAATTTCAAGATTAGAATTATATTAAAGTTAGAAATTGAATTTAAATTTTGATAACACTTAAGACATTTGAAGTGATAGGCATAAAGACATTTAAAATGACAGCTGTAAACGAGAATAGGAAAATAAAGATCGACTCCAATTCAAGAAAATAAGGATAAGAGTCAAAAATTAAAAGAATAACAATATGACATTTAAAGATAAAAGCTGGAGGTTAGATAAGGAAATAGAGTATTGAAATAAGTTAATTAATAGTAAAGTATATGGGATTAAAAATGTAAAATGGGTAGGTAATTATGATTAAACATTAATATGGAAGAAAAGTGAACAGAGGAGATGTGAGGAAAGGTCTCTTCCTAAGAGAACTCATCCCTTCTTGAAGCGCTGGGCCTTCAGTCTCCCACTCTTCAAAGGGTACTTACGCCTTTCCACACTCTACGTGCTCTGAATCTCAAGTCCCAGTCCAAGGTAATCCTTTGGGGAATATCTGCATACTCTGGGAAAGGCTCTTTAAAAAAAATTTTAAGTTAATATATATATCCAGAGTAGATGTTAGCAGCTTATAGCAAAAGATTCTGCATCCAAGTAACTCGTTCCTTAAGCTTGGCAGATGAAAATAATTTTTTAGCCTCAGGGGAAAAAAAATTGTACTTTGATTTAGTAAATGTAGATTCTACCTGAAGGCAGATTATGCTACATTCTTTTATTTATTATGGATTTATAATGATGAATGCTTTAGGAATATTTAGAATATCTATTATATACATTATATTGCTTTTTTTTTTTTTTTTTTTTGAGACAGAGTCTCACTCTGTTGTCCAGGGTGGAGTGCAGTGGTGTGATCTCAGCTCACTGCAATCTCTACTTCCTGGGTTCAAGTGATTCTCATGCCTCCGCCTCCCGAGTAGCTGGGATTACAGATGTGCACCACCACACCCAGCTAAATTTTGTATTTTGTAGAGACGGGGTTTCACCATGTTGGCCAGGCTGGTCTCAGACTCCTGACCTCAAGTGATCCACTCACCTTGGCCTCTCAAAGTGCTGGGATTACAGGCATGAGCCACCATGCCTGGCCCACTTTGTTTGTACTTTATACCCACCTTGTGGGACAGGTACTTTATTTATTACCATTGAGAGGGATCTTAAACATTAAATTACTTTAAACTTCTGTTCTAGAGTTGGGAAATTAAGGCCTTGGTAAATTAAGGTATTTTAAGTAATGTTTATTAGTCTAGATGAGATTAAAACCTGGATCTCTTGATTCCCCAGTGTCTTAGTTTGGGCTGCCATAACCAATTACCATCACCTACATAGTTTATAAACAACACAAATTTATTTCTCTTAGTTCTGCTGGAAGTCAGAGATCAGAGTGCCGGCATGGTTGAGTTCAGGTGAGGCCCCTCTTCTGGTTTGCAGACTGAAGTCTTCTCATTGTGTCCTCACATGGTGGAGAGTAGAGCACAGGAAGCAAGCTCTCTTGTGACTCTTATAAGGGCACTATTCCCATTCATGAGTGCTTCACCCTTATGATTGTATCTTATTACCACTCAAAGGCCTTACCATCTAATACCTTCTCATCAGAGGTTAGACTTCTAACATATGAATGTTGAGGGGTCACATTAAGTCTATTACACCCAGTAGAGTCTTCTTCCCACCGTAGCCATACATATTTCCACTTACTATTTATTGGGTTCATGGTGGTTGAATATTTTGTAACATTTATGAACAATAATGGCAAAAAAGAATGGGAAGTTCTAATAGAAGCTGCTCTCATTCCAGATTGGGAATGAATTAATAGAGAATTTATGTCACTCATACTGTCCTTATGCATAATTTATTATTCTGTGTGAAATTTGTCATCATTACAGCATGATTTTCAAAATGGGAAATATTAATCGTTTTCAAAATTACTGAAGATAGAAAAAGTATATGATAAAGCTAAGAATAGACAGGTATAGTAAATGACAGGTTATATATCAACCTAGAGGTTTTTTTTGGATACTCCCTTTTTTTACACCTAGTCAGAGTCAAACTTTGAAAAGATCTTGACAGGCTAGAATAGATAAAAACTCATAGGAATAAATTTAATAGAGATAAATGTAAAATTCTTATAGATGTATAAGTTTAATAGAAGTTCACGTAGCCTATAGTTTTTAATTGGATACAGGATTCATTTAAACTAACAGAATGACATTCATTGATTCAAAATTTAATACTTTTGATTATGTGCCACATAATTTTGCTGGATGCCAGAGACGCAAGATCCATGTGTCACTTGATCCTTAGAGTGTGGAAGACACATATGTGAACAGATTATTTCACTACCCCATAAGTACAGTTACAGAGGTTTGCACACTATGCTAGAGGAAGGCAGAGAAAGAAATAGTACTTAGGAATGGATGATGGAGAGAGGAGAGGCTTTCCAGAGAAGAACCCTGAATTGTTCAACAGGCACTTTGACTCATATGCAAAGGTTGGAAATGAAGGTTGTTCTGGCTCTTTAGAGCCACAATTCTCAAAGTGGTTGGTCACCTTCTGATGGGCAAGGAAAGTCCATTTTGGAATTAAATTAATTACCAAATACAAGTCCATTCTTTCATTCCCATGAGTGAAAAAATATGCATAGGTTTTAACTTTCATGAACAATTAATGACTACTTACTAATAGCCTAAGTTAGTTATTAAGGCTTATTGAAATACAGCATCCATTAATAAAATTCAGCTCATTACCAGAGTCTACTGAGTATTCTAATATTCTATCAGAAGCCAGAGTGTGACAAAATACTTGCTATGTTGTAGAGCTTCTGCTACTCATGCTCACAAAACAGGCGGCTGGAATTACCAGTGTTTTCTGGCAGAATGTTTTGTTATCATTGTATCAGCTAGATTGTCAGATCATGGTGTATAAGTGCAATTATTTTGATTATTAATTATAAATGATTTAGATTTATCATTATCAGTTATTTCCAGGATTGTAGTCTTATTTTAGTTATAATTCGTATTTGTGGCCAGATGTGGTAGCTCAAGGCTGTAATCCCAGCACTTTGGGAGGTCGAAGTGGGAGGATTGCTTGAGCCCAGGAGTTTGACACCAGTCTACAAAAAATTAAAAAATTTGAGCATGGTAGTGTGTACCTGTGGTACCAACTTACTCGGGAGGGTGAGGCAGGAGGATTGCTTCAGCCCAGGAGGTCAAGGCTGCAATAAGCCATGATTGCACCACTGCACTTTAGCCTGGACCACAGCAAGACCTTGTCTCAAAACAAAATAATTCATATTTTCATCAATAGTATTTTTGATTCTTAAATACCTTAAAATACAGTTGATAAATTATGGGCCCAATCATCGTTATTTGAGCTTTTCAAACACTGATATGCTTAAAAATCACCCACAGAACTTGTTACAAACAGATTCCTGGGTATCACCCCCAGAAATTCTCATTCAGTAGGTCTGTGTGCAGCCTGATAACACTTCTTACAAGCTCTTGGGTAATACTGATACTGCTGATCTTCCAATCCTACTTTGAATAGTACATACCTATATTCTTATTGCTAAAGCAGAGATATAGAAAATCCCATGAAAACATTTATGTATGATGACATCTCATCATTTAGCTCTTTTCTACTTGAGGATAGTAATATATAGGATGAGATAAGTAGGTGGATGAGCAGCAGAGTCTCAGAGTGGCTAACTACAGTAACTCACTTAAAAAAAAGATTCACAGAGTCTGGTTTTGAGCAAACTCAAGTTGATCAATGTGGCTAGATCAATCACATGCTAGGAGAGCAGACAGGATAAATCAGTGTGGCTCAAATATCACATGCTAGGAGAAGAGAGAGAAGTGTGGCTAAAGAAATTTACTGGATTACGTAAGAGTTTTGTATGGCATTATGGCAAATCCAGTAAATTTCTGGATTATGTAGAGCATTGGCATTTATCTTAAGGACAGTGGTAAACTTTTAAAGCATTTGAAACTGGTGGCTAGCATAGTCAAAGTTTTGAAAACGAGAGTATGGTAAGAAGGGAGGCAGGGAGATCAGTTTTGAAACTGTCACGGTAATCCAGGTGAGAAAAATGAAGGACTTGAACTGGAAAGCGGTGGTGAGAATGATAAAAATGAGGTTCTGAGAGCTATTAAAGATGTTACAATGATAATAGCAGTTAACATTCTGTACTCACTATGAGCTGATCACTCGTCTAAGCATTTTATATATATATGTGTGTGTGTGTATATATATATGAACCAACTTAATCCTGACTGCAGTTATATGAGAAAAGCGTTATTTTTATTTACATTTTACAAAGGAAACTGAGTCACAGAGATTCAGCTACTTGTTTAAGGCCACACGGCTGGTAAGGGCATAGCAAGAATTTGAAGTCCAGCGATTTGTCTTAGAGCTTGGACTCAGCCTGTGTAGTGTATTTGGTGCAACTTGATAGTCAGATGACAGGAAGGGGGAAGAATACAGGACACCAGCAGATTTCTAGACATTGCAAGCTTATGTACAATATAGGAAAAGTAGGAGGTGAAGCATATTTGGAGTGTGATGAAGTGGAAAAATGAAGAATGTTATGAATTGAATGTTTATGTTCCTCCAAAAATTATATGTTGAAATATTAACCTCCACTGTGACAGAATGAGAATGTAGGAGATAGGATGAGGAGATAAGGTCTTCGGGAGACAATTAAGTCATGAGGGTGGAGCCCTCATGAATGAGATGAGTACCCTTAGAAAATGTACCCCAGAGAGCCCTCTTCCTCTCTTTCCACCCTGTGAGGATACAAGGAGAAGATGGCCGTCTGCAGCACTGAAGAAGGCCCTCATCAGAACAGGGACAGGTTGGCCCCCTGATCTCAGACTTCAGCCCCAGAATAGAGTAAATTTATGTTGTTTTTCAGCCACCAGTCTATGGTACTTTGTTATAGCAGCCCAAACTGACAAAGACAAAAAGAAAGGGAAAAGATAAATTCAGTTTTTTACATTTTGAGCCTGAGAAGTCTATAGGAAATCTACGTGAAGATACCTAGTTGGGAGTGGATACATGGATCTTGAACTGTAAAAATCTAATGTAAACTCACAAAAACATGGTGACTAGATTAGCATGGGGAGGGTGTTATCAAGTGAATAAACCATGTCTGTACGAGTGCATTCAGATCTGAATGTCACATAACTGAAACTAGAATTTATCTGGAGGTGACCATAGTGTTGAAAGATTGAGAAATGATGTCATAAGAAAAATGGGATTAAGGACCTGAGTTGTTCAGTTAAGGAGATATGGGGAGGTTAAATTGTGCATAGTGTTTTAAAGAGCAGTTAGATAGAACAGGGAATTTATTTTACACTACCTCAGTAGTCAGAATAGGATCAAATAGGTGCATGTTATTCAGACATGGATGCTGATAATAAAAAATATTCCATGTAGGAAAAGATTGTCCCATCAGGTAGTGAGTACCTGTTTATTTTTTTATTTTATTTTATTTTATTTTTTTTTTTTGAGACGGAGTCTCGCTCTGCTGCCCAGGCTGGAGTGCAGTGGCCGGATCTCAGCTCACTGCAAGCTCCGCCTCCCGGGTTCACGCCATTCTCCTGCCTCAGCCTCCCGAGTAGCTGGGACTACAGGCACCCGCCACCGCGCCCGGCTAGTTTTTTGTATTTTTTAGTAGAGACGGGGTTTCACCGTGTTAGCCAGGATGGTCTCGATCTCCTGACCTCGTGATCCGCCCGTCTCGGCCTCCCAAAGTGCTGGGATTACAGGCTTGAGCCACCGCGCCCGGCCCCGAGTACCTGTTTAAAGAACACTGAAATATTGATAACTGCCCCTCAGTAGGGGTACTATAGAGGTAATTCCTGTTCTGCATGGATTAAATGAGTCCATCAGAACTTGATAGCATTATAATTATATATATTAGGTTATTTTATAATTTTTATAAGGGTTTTTTGTTATTAGTAGGTGTATTTTGAGATTTTCTTCATACACATGAAGTAAATAACTATTTTTTTTTTGGCATAAAATACTTAAGCCATTGCAAAGATGACAATTGCTGGAAATATGTAAGGAGTTTCTTTAAATATTAAACTACTTCCCGTGAATGCTTCAGTTGTTTGAACAGAATGCAGTTGTTTACTTGCAGAAATTATTTACTATATTGTTGATTCCAAATATAGTAGAGTTTTTAAGTCCCCTTAAAAGAAAAATGTGAATATAAAATGTAGTTTCTTGTTACTGGATTTACAATCTTTGTATCTCTCCCTATTTTTTTTTTCTTTTTTTTTCCTTTTTTTTTTTTTTTTTGCCACTGGGAGTTTTGTTGCCAGCAATGAAATACAACCTTCATGTTGTACTGCGTAGGATAGATACTGTAAATTTCTGGTCTTGCTTTTCCATTGATCTGGATTGCCATTTGGGAATCCTGTTCAGCTGATCTTTATTTCCTGAGTCAGAAATTCTGTTTTACCCATCTTTGGGGTTTTCAACAGCTATTCTCAGTGGGCTGTCAGGTATTGCACATGAAAGAGAAGGTTCAAAGGCATAGAAATAAGGTTCAGGGCTGAAATGTTTACACTGCATTTTAAAAAATTTTTATAAACATTTTCTAAGCTGATAGATCAACATGAAAGCTTAGTAGATCTAAGACCTTTTGTATGCTACAGTATACATAACATTTGAATACACATAATTTTTAAGGAGTGGTAGGGGATTTATTGCTTATAAATTTGATACAGAAATTACTTTCCTTGTGTATCATTTTTCCAGTAAGCATAATTAACAACATTGTGATTAACTTTATCCTTTTTTTTCCACAGATTTATTTACCTGTTCTTATTCTGCTTTGTTTTGCAGCTGATGATTGGTATTGAATCATGGTGAAGCATAGCTTGCAATCAAATTAAGAAATTAACAAATCACTGGAAATTTTATAATAAAAATATATTTTTGGACTGGTCATAGTGGCTAATGCCTATATTCCCAGCACTTTGGGAGGCTGAGGCAGGAGGATTGCTTGAGACCAAGAGTTTGAGACCAGCCTGGGCAACATAGTGAGACCCTGTCTCTACAAAATTAATTTAAAATCTTTAGCCAGGCATGGTGTTGCCTACCTAGTCCTAGCTTCTTGGGGGCCTGAGGCAGAAGGATCACCTAGAACCCAGGAGTTCCAGGCTACAGTGAGCTATAATCTTGTCACCACACTCCAGTCTGGGTGACAGAGCAAAGCCCTGTCTCTTATTAAAAAAAAATAAAAAGAGGCCGGGCACAGTGGCTCACGCCTGTAATCCCAGCACTTTGGGAGGCCGAGACGGGCGGATCATGAGGTCAGGAGATGGAGACCATCCTGGCTAACACGGTGAAACCCCGTCTCTACTAAAAAAATACAAAAGAAACTAGCCGGGCGAGGTGGCGGGTGCCTGTAGTCCCAGCTACTCGGGAGACTGAGGCAGGAGAATGGCGTAAACCCGGGAGGCGGAGCTTGCAGTGAGCTGAGATTCGGCCACTGCACTCCAGCCTGGGCGACAGAGCGAGACTCCGTCTCAAAAAAAAAAAGAAAAAAAAGAAAGAAATAAAAGCAACAAAAACCACCATATTTCTGAGGTTTTGCCACTTTTTGTGTGGTCAACTATATATATTACATGGTAATGAAAATATTGATTTTTAAAGCAAAATTGTAATGAAAGTACCAATATGGAAAAGGCAACTGTAATACATTTAGCACTTATTTAACATAGCATATTTTAATTAGAAATATTTTATTATCCTGGGATGATTAATAGTGTAGTTTACTAATGTGTCAGTAACTTGTTTGAACATAATCTGGTTCTCTCTGACTAGTTATGTATTACATATTTATGCATTATAAATGATAGAAGGACAACTTTGTCACTTCTTTCAGATTTGTGTACAAGCAAAATATTCAGTATGTAATATAAAAATTTGGTGAAGGTCCTGTGTTTATTCTTAAGTACAAACATATTGGTAAAACATTTTTAAAAGCATTATAAAGTAATCATTTGGGTTTTCTACCATACACAGCATTTTCTTATTAAGTAGAATTTTGACATTTTGTTAAGCTATGACAGAATCCATGCTCCTCGGAAGTTTACATATATTAAAAAACTTTTGACAACTTGACTCTCGTCTTCTGTATGGAATTGTGGAAGAATTTACAAAAGAGCCTGCAGGCTTAGCATCTGATATATCAAAATATTTTTGACTTGATTTTCCTTTTATGGGCCTCTCTCTTCCATTTTTATCCTCTCTCTCTCTCTCTGTTGCCCGTAAAATTTGCATAATGTAAATATATCCTCTGACTACAGTCAAAATGGTTATTTGGAGATATATTGTTTGGCCCTAGGAAGTAAGTAGTTTTATGAGGCAAAGAATACTGGAAACTGCATAACACAGTTTGTCTTCTTTCACTCCTACTTACAAGCGTAACTAGGATGTTTAATAAATTTAGGGGCATTTTCATATTAAATGCTATTCATGCCAGTCTCCAGATTTGAAAAGTTATAATAACCAGCATGTAAAAACAATGGTTGTTTAGTTTAATTATGAGGTTCAAATATTGGTTACAATCATTCTATAATTGAGTTTTAAAATTCAAATTCTTTTTTGGGAGGTTGATGCCCAGAGTTCCTGGTATCTCTTATACTGTCTGGAGATGTATTGGCTGTTTGGATCTAATGGTGCTCACAAAAGACTGATTGACACATGACATAATCTGTTGTTATAGATCTGCTTTCCAATAAACTTTTACGTATTTGTGCTCAGGCACTATGTTTTATCTGTTTTTGTCCAAGATCAAGTGTGCTACATTTAAGAGGCAGTGAGCTAAGAATATGGTTGGCTTATTAAATGCAACATCTAAATAGGATAAATTTTCTTCTCCTGGCCAGGCGCAGTGGCTCATGCCTGTAATCCCAGCACTTTGGGAGGCCGAGGCGGGCGGATCACAAGGTTAGGAGATCGAGACCATGGTGAAACCTCGTCTCTACTAAAAATAAAAAAAAATTAGCCGGGTGTGGTGGCGGGCGCCTGTAGTCCCAGCTACTCAGGAGGCTGAGGCAGGAGAATGGCATGATCCCGGGAGGCGGAGCTTGCAGTGAGCCGAGATTGTGCCACTGCACTCCAGCCTGGGGAACAGAGCGAGACTCCGTCTCAAAAAACAAGCAAACAAAAATTTTCTTCTCCTTCTCATCCTCTTTCCTCTTTGCAGTCCCCCGTCCCCTCTGTCGCTACCTCAGTTTTCTCCACCTTACCCCCTCTCCTTTCCTTCCATTCCTTCTCCCTTCTCCTTTATCTTCATCATTATGTCATCTAAATGTTGTGTGCTGAATATGTGTAAGACACATGTGATAATTGCTACAATTCATGATTGCTCTAATCCTCACTGCAACTCTGTGAAGCATACGTTTTACTGATTTTTAAGGACAAGGAAACAAGAATGTAAGCATTAAATTAACTCTTCCAGCAATGCACAGCTAGAAAGCAGCAAAAGCAGAACTCAAACCCAGGTCTAATCCCCAATTCTGTGCTAATAACCACTACTGACTTCAATCATGGAATTACAGACTCAGCCTTTGGCTAGTTTGTGAATTTGTGTCACTAAACGTGTATGCCCAAAGATTTTATTTTATTTTATTTCTTAACTACCTGTCACATCATCTTATGTCTAGCACTAGATAAAAGTTTGAATAAAAGTTTAAAATGAGTGGATGAATGACTGTCATATCAGCATCCTATTATATAGTCAATAGTTAACGATTGTTTAATCCATTCAGTATTTTAAAGAGTAAAAAGGACATAGTTTTTCCTAGTTATTATTCAGAATGAATAGCAAGTTAATGACTAGGCAAATATTATTCCATCTCTTTAAATAACTGTATACTTAAGTGAGAGTGAATCTTCTCTTTTGGACTTTTATTAAGCCTCACGTTTATATGGTTCCTAAATGCTAATCCATAATGGTAACAACTGAATCTGTGTTTCCCAGCATAGAAGTTTTCAGGAGAGAATAAATTATGACTTTGGAAAGGGAACTCAGAGATCTTAAAAATCCCCTCAGAAGACTAATCTTCCAGAAGTTCTCTCTGTGATATCTGATGTTGCTGTAGAGCACAAAGTTTCACCATAGCTTGGATCCCTGACGTTCAGTGAATCATGACTTCTGCCCTTCTTTCCTGCTAGCCTGCTCTCCCACACCAAGTTGAACCACTTTGTAATTTTAGAGCAAGGTATCAGCAGAGGGATTCCCTCTCTCAATTTCAGATTGATAATGTACCAATTTGTGCACATGCCTAAAGTGATCACATTGTTGTTGTTACTGCATAGAGCACTCATTTAGATGTACTATGGATATCGTATCAAAAGACATTTAGTTCTAATACGAATGTTACCTTAGTTTAGTGAAATTAATGTAAGATGAAATAACAGTTCAGTTGCGTTGCATACGGATTCGTTTAATAACCTACTGCAAGTGAGGAAGGTAGTATGCTAGGTCTTAGGGGGACTTAAAGATGAGGGCATAGTAATATTGTCAAGAAGCTTAAAATACAGTGGGATAAATAGATGTGTAAATAGATAATTAAAATGCAAGACCAAGTGAATTAAGTGCTAAATAGATAACCAGCAGCCTATGGGGATATTCTATTCTAATTTGGGCTTCAGGAAAAAAATTATGGTGTAGATGGCACTTGACCTGAGCTTTGAATTATGCATAGATGCCTACTAGGTTTATTTATGTAAATATTCAAAACTATAGTAGCATACATAATCTCAGTATGAACTTATGTGTGCATATGTGTGTGTCAATGTGTGTGTGTAAATGTATAGTCACAGTGGGATTAGCATGTACCCCTTCTAAATACTTTCATTTTCATGAAATATGAAAAATAGAAGGGCTTGCAAAATAGCGCCTCCCTTAATTTATGCTATTAGAATCTTATTTTGACTTAGATGTTGGGTTTAGCAACTAAAACTATTTGCAGTAATTATTAAATAGTATAGTAACCTGACCAGTTCTTATAGTGATGTGTGGGTATATGCAAAGTGAAATAATTATAAATTTCAGCAGAACCAGGTCATAAAGGGACCACAGAATCTTGCAGTGAAAACCCTTAAATTCAGGACTTTGCAAGCTATATATTATTCAGTCAGTAATTGGTGTGGCTTAGATTTGTATGAATGAGTAGGAAGCTATGTGAAGGAAGACATAGATCATGTATTCCTACCTGTGTCATCTTGAAATGATTAAACCAAAATAACCCTCTGGTTAAGGCCTATAAGCATGTCTTTTAGATTCTCCCAATTCTCTCTCTCTGATTCCCTTCACTTTTTCTTTTCTTTTGGTTGATGCACTTATTAGTTATCTATTGTGGCATAATAAACTACTGCAAACTTAATGGCTTAAGACAACATATTTATTATCTCATAGTTTCTGGGGGCTCAGGAATCTGGGTATGGCATGGCTAGGACCTCAGCCTCAGTGTCACTTACAAGCTGCAATCAAGGTGTCAGTGAGTGCTGAAGTCTCATCTGAATGCTCAACTGGGAAAGGACCTGCTTCATTCCAATCTCATGTGGTTGTTGGTTGGATCCTGTTCCATGTGGGTTATTGGACTGAGGGCAATATTGTTCCTTGCTTTTGTTGGATAAGTCCCCATTTATTGCCACATGGGACTCTGAATATGAAAGTCTACTCTATCAAAGTCAGTAAGAGGGTCAATAGAATCTGCTAGCAAGATGGGAGCTAAACTTTTATGTAACAATCATGGTAGTAACATCTCATTACCCTCAATGGATCTTGTTTACTAGAAGCAAGTCCCAGGTCCTTCCCATGGTCAAGGGGAAAAGATTACATAAGGGCACAAATACCCAGGAAGTGGAGATCACTGGAGGCCACCTTATGGTCTGTCTACCACAATGCCTAAAATGTCTTTTGGGTGCATAGACCTATTCTATTATGATAGATAAAAGACTTAGAATTCAGAAAGGTGTAACTCATCAATGTTAATTTTACTTGTCAGTGAACAGGTAAAATGACATCACATCTTTTTCTTTCATAATCTATACAGAATGTAAAGACACTAAGAAGACATTAGATTGATGAAATAGAAGAGTTTGCCAACAAGGTAGAATCATTAAAAGAAGAACAGACTTTTTGAATTCATGAATTTTATCTAAAATGTTCTTTGCTTTTGTAAACTTCGTAGAGATCAGTGGATGTTGTGCTTGATGTGTTCTGTGACTGGGTAATTATTGTAACTTTACTATGATTTAAAAAGAATGTAAAGTCACTGCTTCCTCCACTTTTACTTTTCTCTTTTCTTCTCCCAAAATATTCCTTATTTAATGTATGACACTAGCTATATGTTTGTAGACAGTACTAGGAGATTAAAAAGAAAAGAAATAAAGAAATGGGGAAGTAAAATGAACATATGTCTTGTTAAATATGATTTTCAAAATAGTCATGATATGAATTTTCTAACTGGTTTCGGAAATGAAAACTGATAGTTCATGACATAGTTATCTGCATACATTGGAATGTTAGGGACAGGCCACAGGCTAATGATTAAACTGGTTTGAATGATGATCAGAGATCTGCATGTGGTAAACTCTTTTACTTTATTTTACTCTCTAATACCTGTTAAAATTTAAGCATATTTCTATAGTTGTTTCTGTTTTTACAATCATAGGCTGTAAAAGACTTTGGTTTTAATGTGCAAACAAACCTAAGGAATTTTCTGCAACTCTTAATTGATGCGTTTCTCTCACTTAGTTACCATAATCATCTGTGCTTGATCATGGCCCATTATTACCCTGAAGAATGAATGAAATACAGCAGTGAAATTGACTTCAGGTCACCACTTCTTATCTTAATATACAGAGCTGCTAAATTGTCCCTTTTTAAATTTCTTTTTTGACAAAAAATGACCCATCTATTGTTTATGAAACAGATTCTTGGTGTTGGCCTTTCTTACATTTTTCAGTGTAAATATTGTATTACTAAATTTATTTAAAAACTTTATTCTTCTATTTAGTTCTGAAAGTTTATATTTTCCCTCAAATTACTCACTAGTCCGGGATCAAAACACTCCAAAAGTGAATTTTAAAGTAATTTTATGATTAAATATATTTAGTTTCTTATCTATATGATCCTGAACATGTCCATTTTAGGGTTGTTTGGCCTAGATTAAAAATGCCCCGGGGACTCAAGGACAATGACTATGTAAATCTTTTTGCATAGCACTTTATAAAATTAAGTATTTAATAAATGCTGTTGATTATGAAAACCCAGTTAAAAGTCCTCTGGGAAAATCAGAATTTTTAAACAACCAAATATAGCATCATAATATTTTAAAGATTCTCTAGTATTCTGAAATGACTTTCTTCTTCATAACAACTTTAACCTTATTTCTCTTTTCATCCTCTCTATTTCTTATTAGGACATAAAAAACACTCTGTGCTTCCTTTGGCTGCAATACCTTGGATATCTGGCTGCCAGAATCTTTTCCTCTTGACTTGGTTATGTTGGTGATACCACGTCTTCCTCTCTTGTTTATTGCATTTGTCCTTTCCATTCAGGAAAGTGAAGAGAAAGTAGAACATACAGCATGTTAGATTATAGAGCAAGAAGATACCTTAGGAATAACACATCCCAGCATTTTTAATTGAGACTTACTTGTACAAATAAGTGACTTGCCAAAGTTTACATGCATGTTTAGTAGACCCCAGAATAAAATTCAAGGGTTTTAACTGCAAGTTCTGTGTTTTAGTGAACCCAACCTTAATATTATTATCTTGCGTGTTTGGCTTGCAGTTTGTTGAGACCTGGATACAGAATTTGTATCAACATGTTCGTGAATCCTTTTCATAATCACACACACATTGGTTACTGGATATTACAGTGATAGTGCAAATAGTCTGTTAGCCACTGCGCAACCATGGGTCGATGCCATGTAGCAGGTCTAATTTCTACTGGTTAGTAACTTGAGACTTAAAAACAAATGTGTTTTTATAAAATCAAATAAAAGTGCACTTTTACTACTTAAATGTGTGTTTTTGGAGTTCAAGTAAGTATCCTTTAATTTGAAGATGTGCTGCTCCGAAGGATGTCATCTTACTTTTTCTGAAAAACTTGAAAGCTTGTATTTGTGTACTCTTTTTACTATTGTTTAGCACTACAGTGTTGGCTGAACTTTATAAATTAACCGTATTTTGTTTTTTGATGTTGTGTAATTGCTTTATATACCTTTACTTTTCTGTCATTAAGTAAAATTTAAGCTTGCCAAGACAGAAACTACCTTATTCTTTTCTTGTATTCCACCTTGCAATTATCTTACTTTTGGGTGTAAAATAGAGATTCAATAAAAACTTTGAAAAATTATTTTTTAGTTTTGAAGTACATTTATTAGATATCATTAAAACAAAATACAACCTGAAAATTTTTCTTGATGGAAAAAACAGGCACATTGTTTAAACTTTTTAAAAATCTGCCTGGGCGCGGTGGCTCATGTCTGTAATCCCAGCACATTGGGAGGCCAAGGTGGGAGGATTGCTTGAGCCCAGGAGTTCAAGACTAGCCTAGGTAATGTGGTGAAACCCCATCTCTACCAAAAAATAAAAATAAAAATAAAATCAGCTAGGTGTGGTGGCATGTACCTGTAGCCCCAGCTACTCAGGAGACTAAGTTGAGAGGATGACTTGAGCCTGGGAGGCGGAGGTTGTAGCAAGCAGATATCCTGCCACTGCACTCCAGCCTCGGTGATCAAAAAGGAAAAAAAAAATCTCTCTCTAGAACATACCAGAAAGATTTTCTATTAAAAAATTGACACAATTATGTATGTAATTAGATTCCATGAGTGTGCTATTTTGTACATGTGCCTAAAATGTTTATTTTTCCTCATTATTTGTGTAGATTTTCTTTTCTTTTATGATTGAGGAAACAGAATTGGGAAAAAGAAAATTTCTAGGCAAACTATTGCTAGTATTTCTTCAGTATAAAATGAAACAAAATTCCTAGTTAAGTGTTAATGATTGCATAATATTGACATGAAAATGTAACTTAGAACATTTAAATTTTAGTCATCTGGGACTTTTAGTATATTTATGGGTTTAACTTGCAGTGTGTGAAGTAGGTATTTTTGTAAATCACGTACTGTAGAAGTAAAAATATTAAAATCTTTTCATAAATCATGTACTACAGAAAAGATATGCAAAGGCATCAGAATAGGTATTTGAGAAAATCGGGAATTTATTTTTTTCTGGGAAAAATACTAAACTGCTATTGAATTTCATTTTCATTTAATTTTTGAAAAGGAAATGTTGGCATTGTTATGCCAGATCATTATAAGCTTTATTTCTACTACATTTTATCATAATGCTCACTGAGTATAAATAAACTCTGGTATGCTAAACCTAATAGCAATTAAACTGGAAATGTTTGTGTTTCATCACTGTGAACTTCGCAGAAATGTTTCCATGACAACCTCCATGCTAGTTAAGACAACCAGAGGTGATCAACAGTTTACGTATTTTTTCTCTTGTAAGAATGGAATTTGTGTTGACAGTTTTGGCCTTTAATGGCACTTTTGTTCCGTGTGAAAGTATTTGTTTACCAGATCATATGCTGTTAACTGTCAGGCTGAGGTAGAGTGACTGCTTTTGATAAAAGGCTGCATTAGAATTTTTCATCTGTGAAGCTCTTATACTCTAATTATCTCCATCAGTATGGAAGAGTCCATTTGCTTCAGTACCCTACAAATTACACTTTATTAAGACCAAGTATTATGCTGAGTAAAATTGGAGGGATCTTGATTTTGTTTGACCATCTAAAAATGGAAATTCTTTGTAACTTCTTCATGCCCCCTTATGCCCGTGCACACATGCACATACACACTTCAAAAACAGTATCTAAGTGACCTCTTTGTAAAAGGTTACTGGGACAATGTTAGTGATTTTTTTTTAACCTCACTCATTTCACTAGAATATTATAACTACATTAGTCAAGCCTGCTACAAAAAAAGAGAAACATATGAAAAGAGAATTGTGCAAAAAAGGATAACTGTAGTTTCAAACAAGAATTGCCAAGATTCCATTGCTGTTTATGGAAGCGAGGACTTTTCCCTGTTTACTCGTAAATAGAGGCACGTAAAAAGCTTGTCTGTTTTGAGATCCGCAAAATAAATATCCACATACATATTCTCATAAAGAGGACTGAAATTGTGAAAATTCTTTCTACAGAGCTGTATGAGTTGCATAGTGAAGACATCATTCACATAGGGCAGTTATATTAATCTTTTTTGTGACTATCTCCATGGTCATATGTTAGCATTATCTAATACCTGAAGGATGAGGACTAGATGAAAAAGGCATATTGAATATTTCACATTGTTTATATATGGAAAGCAAGCTCATTACTTTCTAAAATAAAACTTGCCAGTTTTCTTGGTTAGTGTCACTATGTAGTTGTTAGGCTTTATTGTTACATCTTCTCAGAAAAGCAGAAACACGCTTTGTTAAACTAATATTAAATTATAATTTACCATGGGCAAAACTCATCCTTGCTTTCCTTAAAATTACCTACTGAAACATATTAAAATCAATAAAGTTTACATTTTTATAAACTAGTATCGTATTAAACTGATACCTTCATCTTATTTTAGTTTAAACAACAAAATTCTGATTTTTAAACAACATAATTCTGCTTTTTCTGCTTTTTTCCCCTTCGTTCTTTGTCTTCATATCATCCTCCACTCAGTTGCCCAAGCCAGAAACTTGCAAATGTCCTTGAACCTTTCACCATTAATTTAGTCATTCAATCATGTGTTTCTTCTCATGATTCTGGGCACTGAAGATACAACAGAGAACGAAACATACAAAAATCCCTTATCTTTTGTAGACTATATTCTCATGAGGAGAAACTGACACATGAAACTGTTAAAGATAAAGAATATAAGATCATAGTAAGTACCATAGAGAAAAATAGAAAAGAGAAATGGGGTGTGTGTGTGTGGTGTGTGTGTGTGTGTGTGTGACAGAAAGAGAGAGAGAGAAAGAGAGATGGGGTGAGGTTTGCAATTTTAGATGGAGCTGTCAAGAAGCCCTCACTGAAAAGGTGATACTTGGGCAAAGATCTAAAGTCAGTGAAGGAAAGGAAAGTCAGCTAAGACAGAAGGAATGGCGAGTGTTGAAGTAAAAGTGTCCTTGGCAAGTTTTGAGCAACTGCAAGCAGGCCAGTACAGCTGGTATAGAATAAGCAAGGGTAAAGAGTAGTAGGAGATAGAATTGAGGATTCAGGGATAGAAAGCATAGAGCCTTATGGATTATTCTAGGCCGCTGGAGGGTTTTGAGTAGATAAGTATCACATTATGATTTATCTCTTCACAAAATCACTCTGGCTGTTGTATTGAAAATAGTCTGCACCAGAGGTAGGGATGAAGGCAGGGAAGGAAACAGGGATGAAACCAGTTAGGATTTATTGCAAGAATCCAAATAGCAGATGAAGATAACTTGAACAAGAGCAGTAATAGTAGTGAAGGTTATGAGAGTGATCAAATTGTGTATACATTTTGAAGCTTTAGCCAATATGATTCCCTAACAGATTAAATGTAGTATGTGAGACAAAAAGAGGAGGTAAGGATGACTTAGGGGTTTTGAACTGAAAACTGGCAGGATGATACTTTTTTTTCCTGAGATGGGTAATACCATAGAGATAACAGGTTTATTGTGAGAAACATTCAGAAATTCAATTTTGTACATGTTGGAGAGATCAGGTAGGCATCTAATTGTAGATACTAAGTAGGCAATTGAATATAAGAATCTAGTATTTTGAGGCCGGGTGCGGTGGCTCAAGCCTGTAATCCCAGCACTTTGGGAGGCTGAGACGGGCGGATCATTGGGTCAGGAGATCGAGACTATCCTGGCTAACGCGGTGAAACCCCGTCTCTACTAAAAAATACAAAAAACTAGCCAGGCGAGGTGGCAGGTGCCTATAGCCCCAGCTACTCGGGAGGCTGAGGCAGGAGAATGGCGTGAACCCGGGAGGCGGAGCTTGTAGTGAGCTGAGATCCGGCCACTGCACTCCAGCCTGGGCGACAGAGCAAGACTCTGTCTCAAAAAAAAAAAAAAAAAGAATCTAGTATTTTGAGCAGAGATGTGAGTTATGTGAGTTGAAGATAAAAATTTGTAAGTTAGCATATAGGTGTTACTTGAAATTATGAGGTTAGATGAGATTACCAAGGGTGGGTCCTAAAAGAAACAGTGCAAGGACTGAACCCTGCATTCCATTGTTGACATACTGAGTGAATAAGGAAGAACCAGTCCTACAGTTTGGATACTGTTTGTCCCCGCGAAAACTCATATTGAAAGTTAATCCCCCATGTAGAGGTGTTGGGTGTTGGGAGGTGGGATCTAGTGGGAAGGATTTGGGTTACGGGGGTGGACCATTCATAAATGGCTTGGTACTGTGTTTTCTGGAGTGAGTTAGTTCTGTCTCTCATGATACTGGATTATTTATTGAGGAAATGGATTATTTCTTTCAAGAGTTAGTTATAAAGCCAGGACACCCTTCAGGTCTTCCTCTCTTTGTAGATGGCAACTTCTGCTTTGACTTCTCCACTGTGTTGTGACACAGCATGAAAGACCTTGCCGGGAGCTAGGGCCATGCCATTGAACTTAGCCTGCAGAACCATGAGCTAAATAAATCTTTAAAAATGACCCAGTCCCAGGTATTCTTTAATAGCAACACAAAACAGACTAAGACAGCCAGTAGAGGAGATTGAGAAATATGGCAAGGGAGGTATGAGGAGAACTTGAGAACTGTGGTATCCTGAAAGTCATATGAAGAAAGCATTATAAGGAGGAAAACATGATCAGTTCCCACAAAATAATGCTAATAGGTAAAGAAAAATGGGGACCGAAATTTTGCTTTTAAATTTAGTAACATTAAGATCATCAGTGACCTTCATCTTGGCTCTTTTGGTAGAACTGTTGGTGAACTGGTGAATTTCTCAGAGCGGATTCAAGAGAGAAAAGAAGGAAGATAATTGGAGACAGAACTGTGGGGCATGAGTGTAGTCCCTTGCTGTAATGCCACGGTATCCCACTGTTCTTACTGAATTTTCATGGATTTTTTTGAATAAAATTTTCTCTGTTGCATGTCTTTGAATGAATCTTCACAGATTTTTAATAACTGTCTTAAGAAATGCTATTTGTGACCAGCATAGTAGACATCTCCTCGGGTAAGAGATGTCACCTAGCTTCCTACACTACTCTTCTGAAAGTCTTATATCCAATACCATAACTTTTAATGTTGCTTTAGCTTAACTTACTGTAAACATTTTCTGATCACAAATAAAATAGTATCATTTAATGGCCATCATATTAACACATACCATGTGTAAAAATGTACCACAGCTAATTATTTCTCTCCATAATGTCAGATTGCTTTCCTTTCTTCACTGTTATAAATAAAACTATTATTAGTAGATTTTGTGCATATATCATTGTCCAGTTTTTGAATATTTCATTAGGATCTATTCACACAGGAAGACTTATGGAGTAAGACATGAGGCACATGCCAAATTTCTTTCTGGAAAAGCTATTCCAATTTCTAATCCCTCTAGCAATATGGAAACATATTTTACTGATTTTCATTGGAATCAAATTTTATTATTTATAATCTTACTGCTAATTTAATGAGCAACTGAAAAATTTACTTATGACAAAAGCACTGTAATGCAGTGCTTCTGATTTTTAGTGCCATTTTGTTTCAAGTTAAGACTAAAACCTATTTTGCAGGTAAAAGCAAAATTTATTTTTTTTAAAAGGCAAAATCTGAGTGGAACCAGAATAACAAACTAAAGGTGCTATTTTCATTGCTGTTGGCTATGTAAGGTGTGGTATGGATTTTTTTCCTTTGTTATGAACAGTAGGTTTTAGAATATATTCACTTTCTGCTCAGCTTCTTTCACACTTTCATTTTCTAAAAGTAGACTTAAGAGATAAAAATAAATTTTACTTGCTTAGATGAAAAATATGTTAAGAGAAATCTATAGATGATCTAATAACATGTAGCTTTTTGGTAAATATAAATTGAGACTAGCTTTGAAATTTAAAATATATAAAGCAGTAAGTTCAGGGACCCAAGTAATGTTATACATTAGCTCAAAGAGAAATCTGTGATGTATTAAATCTGTTTCTGATTTTGAAAAATTTGTAGTTACAAAATCTGATTTACTAAACCCATAAAATAAAGGCAGTGTTCATAGATTTGCTGTGCCATTCCTCATGTAATATTTATAAAGCAAATATGAATTTCCTTCCTAGTTCTCACCCTGAATGAGAGAATTCTGATAATTAGAGAAGAGGTATGCTGCCATATGTATTTAAGAATTATTAGATGTAATTATGTTTTTTTTCACATTTTATTTGAATATCATGTATACACCGAATATTCCCTGCCCCACTTCTTCTTCTTCTTCAGTATAAAGCCCAAACAAGATACACCTATCAGTGATAAAACACAGTTCTGGAGAGGCTTAAGAAATTGGGATATGAAAGATTTGCTGGAATGTGTCCCTTAACATTCTTTCATTGCTACTATAGGTTAATGTTTCTTTGATATTGTACCTCAACCTAAGTATTACACACATAATATTATTGATACTTCCTTCTATCCTCTACTTTAAAATATCCTATAACAATAACATTTATTTCTTCTTCTGTGTTTTTTATTCCTGAAGAACTACTCAGTAATGATGATATCAGCCTTGGTTTACCCCATTGGAGAGCTATACTTTGTCTCCTAGGATATGCTAGCTTCAATTAACTTTAAATAGTCTCAATTTTTGCCATTTGATTAATTTTATTTTCAGAATTTTGCTTTGGCAGGGTATAAAATAGATGGTAGTGTGGTGTAAACTAGAATTTGATGATGTTTGCATGGTAAAAGTTCATTTATAGAGTAAAAGATTATAGTTTATAATAAAGGTTTTATTTAATAAAAAGTTTTCAAGATTAAATCCTTATTGCTTTCTCAAAATGGACTATGGCCTTTTGAGGATATAGTTTTTCTTTTGGAAAAAAAAATGGGCTTCAGCTTGCTTTTGAAGAATTGTAAGGCCATTTAGATAAATGAGTCTAAGCTACCATTCAGGAAAAAAAAAAAGATCATTTAAAAGAAAGTAACACTAGAAATAACAAAATCAAACTTGTTATAATGAATTATTCATGACTAACTTGTCTATACCTTTATTACTACAGGAGAAGCTAGAGATTTTATCTTTGAACGTTATTTTCTAACATAATATTGCATCAATAATAATAAGCCAATATTATTCCACAGTGAATCAGAGATACTATGATTCCTTAAAGATTTTTTATGGCCCTAGCCTTAAAAAGTCCAAACAACTGACTGATATTTGCTAAAAGTGCTGAGGGATGTAGACCGCAATTATATAATTTAAATTCTTGGTTTTGAATTAAAAGATTTCTTGAAAAACTTAATGTGCTGTATGAGTTTGCCTTTCATCAAGATGTATCATGGTTTATTCTAAAAATTAATGAAATGACACCAGCTTGAATTATTTTGAACTTGTTTACTGAACTGTGTATTATTTGATACATATTTCCCCATTTGTTATGAGTATATATCAGTCCTAAAGAGGATAACAGATGCCATTATCGATAGGTTTTATGATAGGTTTTATGATAGGTTTTAAAGATAAGGAAAGGCAGGACAATATAGTTGGAATATTTAACAAGTATTGAGTTCATAATTGTAAAGTGTATCTATAAGTCAATGACTTTTAAAGTTAACATTCAAATTTAGAGAAAGTTTCTGGAGGTTAATGTCTCCGAGGATACATTTTTATATATTTGTGACAAGTACTATAAGGAAGTAAACACATCTTTTGTTTACATAATTTTAGATAAGTAGAGAGACATACTTTCAATAAACTTGTGTTCATGGAGTGGTCAGGAGAACCAATAATTGATGAGTGCTTTTGGTATCACTGTAGGACGCATTGCCTTGTAAGCTTTTTGAGTTCAATTTAGTTCTTTTTAGGTTATACTCTGGCTGAAGTTCAGTTATAAAAGTTCAGTTTCACACGGAACAGTTCAAGAAGTTTTCATGAAAAAAATTATTTATGACATTTTAATGGGACAAGGTGTTAATCAAAAGTTTATCTTAGAGTTTACTGATAAGCAAGAGGAAGAGTCTAGAAAAGCCCATGCAATAATATATTAGATTTGGAGACTTTAGCTTAATATCAATACAAATGGTTACATACAGCAATGTTTATAGGTAAGTGTATATATAGGGGTTAGTATGCACACATGTATTTCCTTGTTCTTCCAACTGAGAGGGCCTAGAAGCAACAGACATTCTTAGTGGCCATATCTTGGTTTCTAACACCATTCTCCAATTTGAAAAAAAAAAGGGATCCTTAGAGGAATAGGGCTGGTTATAGGATTGGGGCAGGAAATGTGTAATGTGAAGCAGTTGTAATGCCAGAAAATAAGGAAATGCTTTTTTAAAATTTGGAAAATACATACCCATGAGCCCATATTAAATACATAAATAAATAAGAGAGAATAGACAAATTTCCTATACAGAAGAATTCTAAATAATTTATGTAGATACTTAACCCCTAAGGAGGTACAGCATAACTCCCTACTCCTTCAGTGTGTGCTGTGCATGGTAATTTCTGTACAGGAAATACAGTATGTCAAGAGGAAAAAAGAGTAACTTTATAATAGAGAAACCTGCCAAACCTTCTTCAGCCAAATCCAGGTCAACAGTAACAGTTATGTATCCTGTTCGTAGTATATATCCTCTGAGGTCTTCCTCCCCACAAAAACTCTATAAGCCTATTCTATTCTATTTTTTTTTTTTTTTGGAAGATAGAGTCTCACACTGTCACCTGGGCTGGAGGGCAATGGTGCAATCTCGGCTCACTGCAACATCTGCCTCCCAGGTTCACGTGATTCTCCTGCCTCAGCCTCCCGAGTAGCTGGGATTACAGGTGCACAACACCACACTTGGCTAATTTTTTGTATTTTTAGTAGAGATGGGGTTTCACTATGTTGGCCAGACTGGTCTTGAACTCCTGACCTTGTAATCCACCTGCCTTGGCCTCCCAAAGTGCTGGGATTACAGGTGTGAGCCACTGTGCCCTGCCAAGCCTATTCTAATCATGAGAAAAACATCAGACAGATCTCAGTTGAGGGACATTTTTACAAAATACCTGACCAGTACTCCTCAAAACTGTCAAGGGCATCAAAAAGTTTGAGAAACTGTCACAGCCAGTTTGAGTCTAAGGACACAAAATGACAAAATATAACATGGTATCCTGGATGCTTTCTTGGAACAGAAAAAGGGACATTAGGTAAAAACTAAGGAAATATGAACAAAGTGTGAACTTCAGTTAATTTTTTTAAAGTTAATTTTAGCATTTTTTGTATCTGTATGGTTAGCGTGGCTAACATTGGGTATATGTTGTATTTTTACATTTAACATTGGGTATGTGTTGTGTATATATATACAACAGGGGTTATAGGGGGCAGGGACTTATGATAATATTGAATAATAAAAATAACTAACACTATGCAGAGCATACTTTAGACCAGGTACTTTCAAAAATACTTTATATGCCTTAAATTACTTATTTTTAAAAACAACTTTTTGGTAGGTATTACTGTTTTCATGTTAAAGCTGAAAAAATGAATGGTTAAGTAACTTGAAGTGGCACTACCCAGCCTCTGGGCCTGTACTTTTAACTGCTAGGCTCTACCGAGTTATTCTTGGACTCAGAGAATGGTTGTTTTCAGGGAGGTTGCAGGGAACAGTTCACCTCTTACCAGGTTCAACTTCTGCCCAGATCTATAGAGTATAAAACATAATAAAAAGGTTTCATATATATATATATATATATATATAGCATTACATAAAGTTGGAAAATTTATTTCCTCAGATTGTAACATGTAAATGATTTTATGCCCATTTTCCTAATATTTTTTAGGCTTTAATAGTTTAGGTATTCTACAATTTTTCTACAGAGTGCTGGAATCTCTAACTCACTAGATTTTTGGTGACTGGTCAAATATTCTCCACCAATATACTTTAGTCAGAATAATCACTATTTAACATCTTTAACATCATTATTTAAAATCTTAAAGGCTACTGTATTGTAGCTTTTAAAAGTATTCTTTTTTTTGTTGTCGTTGTTAACCTGCCTTTATTTCAGCATTTTAATTTTATTAGGTTTCTAATCCTCAAATAACAGACACAGTAACAGGCATAAAAACATTAAATCAAGATTGTTTGACAACTGGGTGGGCGTGGTGGCTTATGTCTGTAATCCTAGCACTTTGGGAGGCCAAGGTAGGCGGATTGCCTGAGATCAGGAGTTTGAGACCAGCCTGGGCAACATACTGAAACTCCATCTTTTCCAAAATACAAAAAATTAGCCAGGCGTGGTGACAGGCCCCTGTAATCCCAGCTACTCAGGAGGCTGAGGTGGGAGAATCGCTTGAGCTGAGATCATGCCACTGCACTCAAGCCTAGGCGATAGAGTGTGACTCTGTTTCCCAAAAAAAAAAAGGAAAAAAATTGTATGACAGCGTATGCAGAAACAGATCAAAATGTGCAATCCTGCAGACTTTTGTTATGCTTTTCTTCCACCTAGAAATAGTATAAAGTTGGTTCTCAACTTCTTCGTTTTCCAGAGCCCAGCTGACAATGAGCTCAGTTTTATTATTTTCATGAAAATTATTTTATATTTACATAATTGCAATCCAAGTAGGGGTGATGCTAATAGGCAGAGACAAATACCTGCCTAGAAAAAAATGTGTTCTGTCAATTGAGGTGAATTATTTGCCCTTGGCTTGAACCTTTAGGGAGCCTGCCTTGCACAGTTTCTTATTTTCTACATGGTGAATAGTGAGGGCCCCTAGTGAGGGTGTTGTTTACTTTTGGACACAGAAAAATAACCCAAGTGTTTCCTTCTTTGCAAATTGTATTGAAATTCTGTAATTTAATCCACAGTAGTCTGTTATTTTATACCTGTAGCCCATGGCATCCTAAGCAGGGATGTGTCAGGCACTGGCAGGTAACTAGGCTGTTAGAGTTAACATTCTAAATGCAGCTACTACTTCTGTGGTGGTGCCTCCAAACTTTATTCATGCTACCACACACAAAGAAAGTGATGGTATTTGGTGAGCAACTTGGGTTAACTTGCAGCAGTGGCAATTGACTGAAGATCCTGGCTGCCCCAAGCTCCTTTAGCCACCCTGAGGGTGGAAGGGATCAGCATCCTGGCACACCTGTTACTTACTGTGACTTGTCAGCTTCAGCATTTTGTTTTATGATATGCAAGGATGTTTCACCCAGATGTACTTTGTTCCTACATCAACTTGTGTAAGACTTTGCAAAATATTTGTGCTGAAGCTGGGATTATATAGACAACAGATAATTTTATGATTTCTTAAACCAATAATTAATCTTGCTGTTGGCAACTCCCATTGGATAATTTAATTATGACATTGGGGGAGTGTCTCTACAGGGGCCAAATAAATCACCTTTCTCCCTCACCTAAGTTCTGAATAAAATGAGAAAGAAAAGAAAGGCCCATATTTACCAATAAGATAAATCAGTCTTCTTACCCTGATAAGAGACAGTAAGGCACTGAGAGAACGCCAGGGATTACATGATTGAGCTCCCCATGACTCCTCCCAGGAAGCAGCATAAATGGAAAAGAAGCATTTCCCCCAATGTCATTAAAGGATTTACCACATTAATTGTGGAAAGCTGTGAAAAGTGAAATGCTTTATATAACAGCAGAGAAACAGGGTGTTACAAGAAACTCTTGCTAGAGCCTCTCAAGAAAAGGTGTGATTTCCCAAAAAGGACCTCAAGCTGAAGTTTTTCTATGTGGTGACTTAGTAACTTTATATATGTTAATAAAGTCTTTGAAAAATTAGATTCCTAGCTGGTCCAAAGGGGATGAACGAAATGCTGAAGCTGACGTGTCACAGTAACAGGTGTGCCAGGATGCTGATCCCTTCCAGCCTCAGGGTGCTAAAGAATCCCTGGGTCAGCCAGAGCCTTTAGTCAATTGCCACTGCTGCAAGTTAACCCAAGTTACTCTCCAAATACCATCACTTTCTTTGAGTGTGGTGGCATGAATAAAGTTTGGAGGCGCCACCACAGTAGTCGCTGCATTTAGAATGTTAACTGCCAGTGTATGGCACATCCCTCCTTAGGATGCCATGGGCTACAGGTATAAAATAACAGATTACTCTACTGTGGATTAAATTACAGAATTTTAATAAAATTTGCAAAGAAGGAAACACTTGGGTTATTTCTTAGTAATCTCAATTGATTGTTCATAGACAGGTACAGGTTGGACTTTTTGTTTTATTCTTTCCCCCCTGCTCACTGCTATGCCTCAGTAATCTTTAAACAATTTTCAGAAATGTTTTAAAAATTAGAGAGAGAGATATATATATTTTGTTTGCTTGTTTTTTTTTTTTTTTTTTTTTTTTTTTTTTTTTTTTTTTTTTTTTTTTTTGAGACGACGGAGTCTTGATCTGTCGCCAGGCTTTAGTGCGGTGGCACTAATTTTTTGTATTTTTAGTAGAGAGGGGGTTTCACCATGTTGGCCAGGATGTTCTCGATCTCTTGACCTTGTGATCCGCCTGCCTTGGCCTCCCAAAGTGCTGGAATTCCAGGCCTGAGCCACTGTGCCCGGCCTCTTTTTTTTTTTTTTTTTTAGAAGGAGTTTCGCTCTTGTTTCCCAGGCTGGAGTGCAATGGTGTGATCTCGGCTCACAGCAATCTTCGCCTTCCAGTTTCAAGCGATTATCCTGCCTCAGCCTCCTGAGTAGCTGGGATTACAGGTGCCTGCCACCATGCCCGGCTAATTTTTGTATTTTTAGTAGAGATGGGGTTTCATCATGTTGGCCAGGTTGGTCTCAAACTCCTGACCTCATGATCCACCTGCCTTGGCCTCCCAAAGTGCTGGGATTACAGGCGTGAGCCACCGCGCCTTGCTAGAGTTTTTTCTATTTTCAGTTTACAGTTTTAAGCTTAGGAAGCACAAATATTTTAGAAGCAGTATTATTTGTAGATAAATATCAATTTTCTTAATGTTATAAATTCCAAATAATTATTAGATCTTCAAAAATTCATAAGCTGTGAATTTGAAATGAGGGACTAGATGAAATGCTAAGTATCTAGGAACATTCAGAATAATTTCCAGAAGGTCCATGTTAAGTAGAAAAGTGTGGAAAGTAAGAGCTTACATTTTATATTATCTTATACCATGTATATTGACTTAAACTCTTCAAAAGGAATTGGTTGGCATTTGCCATATCAAGTTCACCTTAAACTCAAGGCACTCTGCCTATTTTCTGGCATATGGTCAGTGTTCAGCAAATGATGTTCCTCTTCCTTTCTCCATGTGAGTTAACTATTTATTAACATATAGGCTGAAGTATTAGACAGATAATGCTATTAAGGAAAGAGAAGATTAAATATAAATCTGAGATATTTTTGAGAACTCAGCATTTTGAGAAAAAAAACATTTAATGCTCACTTCTGACCATGGATGGTGGTTCGCGCCTGTAATCCCAACATGTTGGGAGGCTGAGGTGAGAAGATTGATTGAGTCCAGAGTTTCCAGACTAGTTTTGGCGACATGACGAAACCTGTCTCTACGGAAGATACGAAAAATTAGTCAGGTGTGGTGGCATGCAACTGTAGTTCCAGCAACTTAGGTGGCTTCGGTGGGAGAATCACCTGAGCCCAGGAGGTCAAGGCTGTCCTGAGCTGTGATTGTGCCATTACATTCCAGCTTGGGGGATAGAGCAAGACCCTGTCTCAATAATAATAGTAATAATAGCCTACTTCCAACTTGGATGGAGAAATCAACTGTGTCCCACAGTATCCCCCAAATCATTTAGAAGCTTTTTACCACTTTGAAATATACATTTTAGTACTACTGTACTTTAAAAGGCCTAATTTATCATAGTAATATTATAAAGCCTGTGATTAGATTCTCTTGAGATTGAGTTTTTCTTTCAAAATTTGCCCTTGCTCCTAAAAAATAGAACAATATAAATTAGCATATTAGTTAGGATAGGTTATTCTGTAGTAACAAACAATGCCCCCTCACCCCCAATCTATTTGGATTGATACAACAATAGTTTATTTTTCACTGAGGTTACAATTTCAATACAGGTTGTTAGGTTTCTCTGCTAGTTGTAATTACTAAGAAAACTAAGTTGTCAGAAGCTTCATTTTAATGTATACTTCCATTATGACTTTAAAGGCAGGAAGAGAATACAGTGAATCATGTACAGTGCTAGCTTCTAAAGCTTCTGTTCACATTCCATTGGTAAAGTAATTCACACAGCCTCACATGATTTCAAAGAAGGAAAGTATAATCCTACCATGTGTCCAAAAGCAGAAAACCAGAAATATTTGAAAACAGCATTAATTGTACACCACAAATGATAATTTTAATTTTTAATTTTTTTTTTTGCTTTGAAAACCAAACTTAGAGTTGGTCCCTGACTTACGCTAGCTCTACTTTATAGTTTTCAACTTCATGATGGTATGAAACCATCCCTGACTTATGATGGTTTGACTTATAATTTACTGATTTGAGGATGGTGCAAACCTGCCCAATTTCAGCTTTTGAATTTTGATCTTTGCCCACAGTGCAAAGATCAAATTCAGTATTTGAGATATTCAACACTTTATTATAAAACAGACTCAGGGTTAGATGATTTTGCCCATCTGCAGGCTAATGTTAAGTGTCTGAGCATGTTAAAAGTAGGCTAGGCTAAGCTATGATTTTCGGTAGATTTGGTGTATTCAACAATAACATCTTCAAATTATGATGGTTTTATCAGGATGTAAACCCATTGTAAGTCAAGGACTTTCTGTATTTTTATTTAATTTTCTTTTTGGTTTATGGCATATAGTTCACCAGTTTGAAACAGTATATTTACACATTAAACTATATAGTTTATTTTGTTCATCTTTTTACTGTCTCTAGTGTAAAGCAGTTTGAGCAATCAGATAAACCTTTGACTTATTTGATTGTGTGACATTTAAATTTTTTAATAGTTGTTAGTATTACATTGGATGACTTTTTCATTTTACATGTGTAAATATGAGCATCATCTTTAGTTCTTAATTCCTAAGTATTTAAACCTCAAGCAGTTTGTCACAAATTTTCTAATAGTAGACCTTCTAACCATGTCGGGTATTATTTTTTTAAATACCAATATATTTTCTGATATGTTAAAATATTAACTATAGAGTTTAAATTGTGATATGTAAATTATTAAACTAAGCCCCTTAAAATTATTATTTTTCCCCATTTTTCACCTGAGAGAGCCGT
This sequence comes from Papio anubis, assembly GCF_008728515.1. NCBI lineage: Eukaryota > Metazoa > Chordata > Mammalia > Primates > Cercopithecidae > Papio > Papio anubis. The sequence continues at coordinate 44,691,263 of NC_044979.1, read as the reverse complement.
GCTAGTTCAGAAGTGTTCAGAATTCTGAACATGTTTATACTTATATGTAGCCAAAGATTTTTACATGGAAAGAGTCATCAATGAACAGACAGCAAAATATTATGTTATCTATTGTTTATTTTGAGTACAAGAGTAATATGATACAACAGAGCTCTTAAAATGAATGTTATCGAAAGGATGATAAACTAAGAAAAGAACACTTTTTATTATCTACTGAACTATATTAATGTTCAAATTGACTCTTCTATTAGTTGCCTTGTTGGAGCAATCTGAGCTGCTAAAAGGACTTTTAAACACGAGTTGGTCTACATAAAATTCTTTGAACTACTGGGATGGCAGCATTAGATTAAAGCAGGGAATTGAGCACTAAAAATGTCACATGGAGTTTTGATAATGAGTACCAATTCTACCACCTATTCTCCATGACATCTTAAGCCCTCTAAATTTATTTCTTCTTCTGTAAAGTAGGAATAATAATAATGTGTGCTCTTACCCCTATAGAACTCAAATAAAATACTCTTTTATAAACTGAAGTTTATCTTTCTGACTAATAATAAAGGATACAATTAAGACATTGATCAGTAGTCCACTGCTTTTAATTTTTTATGTAAATGATAATAAATCTTCCATTTTAGACCTTACATCTTATTTTAACAAATAGTAAACATTCTGAAATAGTTAGCTTTGAATAATTGAATATTGGGCAGTTATTTTTAAATAGTAGCTTTGCCTTTTTTGTTGTTGTTGAGATGGAGTTTTGCTTTTGTTGCCCAAGCTGGAGTGCAGGGCGCGATCTCGGCTCACTGCAACCTCCACCTCCCGGGTTCAAGTGGTTCTCCTGCCTCAGTTTCCCCACTAGCTGGGATTACAGGCACACACCCGACTATAGCTTTGCCATTTCTACAGTTTTACTGAAGAAGGCTAAAATGCTTAATTTCTAAAAACCAAACATTTAAGTAATACAGAATGGGTAATAACTGCGAGAACATATATGCAATTCTATAGAGAGACAATAAAGTTGTTAAAGTGATGAGATTTTAGCAAATTTTACTGTTTAAAAATTTCTATTTTAAATTATTCAATTGTATAGAAAAATGAAATTCTTCAAGTTGTATGCAAACATTATTTACATTTTTATTCAAAATCTTTTGACGTGGGACTAGATTAAAGTATTTTAAAGTAGCAAAACATTCTTTACATACATATATGTTTCTATATATATTCTATATGTGTTTATGTCTGACACTGGGTACTTTATGTAGAGTGGTGGGTTTCATTTGATTTATAACCAAAGATTATATATAAAATATATATATATAAAATGAAACTTGTACCTCCTAGACTTAGCCAGTTTAGCTGGATTCAGAAACCAACTTAGTCCTCTTTGGTGGGGGATCTAAACTAGATACCATGTAACCTTACTGTTAGCTGTAATTTCAGAGTTTGCAATTTTTTTGAATTTTTACATGAGTGAAAAGTTAGACTTTGGTAATGACTTTGAGCAGTAGGCTATAAATAACTCGAACATGCTTAGTGTTCCAATAATGGAACACTAGGCATAAATACATGTTGAATTGACCTGAATTGATTTCCCTAACGTATGACCCCATTCGCTATTATGGTTCTAAACCTCACTTTTTATTTTCTTAGCTTGGAAGAATGCTCTGCACATAGATTCGATGAATGTTTATAGAATGAGTGAGTGGATGAATGAATGAGTCACTCTGTTAATCAGTACAGGCAATGGTAGATTGAAGAGGATGTGATTGATGAAGTTGGAAAAGCAAACAAAGGAGACAGATGAGGGATATTGCTTTGGGGGATGTCATTCATCAGAATAATTTTATTTTCACACCTTTTAAGATTAAATTTTGACAGCATCTTTAGAATATATTTGAACATTGTAAAGGTAAAAAACTTCAGGAATGCTAATTGCTAATATGATACTATGACATAAATTTGTCATGGCATAGGAGGAAAACAATTGTTGTTGCCATTGCTGTATGTGACAGGCAGGAAAAACAATAGACATGTTACTTGGCAACAGGCTGAACCAGCATCATTATCACCCTACAGTCATGGTACCTCCAAATTGGAAAGGATCTTAAAGGTCATCCAGTCCAACATCCAGCTTGACAGATGGCCACCTAGCTTCAGCCTAACCATTTCTACTCATTGTTACTTGTTGTGGTAACCAGTTGTATAGATGAATAATCTTAGCAGTTACAAAGCCCCTTAAATCCAGCAAAAATCTGGTTCTTTAAAAGTCAGTGTCACTGACTGAATATTCAGAAATTACATGAAATATTCCTTAGGTAGAATAATATAGAGAAAATGGCATGGGACTTGGTATGTGAAGATTGGGATTTCAGTCACAAATGAACCACTTGTTAGTTTATTCTTGGTTAAGTTGTTTAATTCATTTTACACATATATAAGATGGGGTTGTTATAGGGATCAAATAGATGATTTATATGGTAGGATTTTGCAAACTGTAAAATGCTATGAAGTTCTCTTTTTGACAGCCTTTTGTATGTTGATAACAGTTACTTTTTTCCTTTGGCTGTCCCCAGGATTTCTCTTCTCCAGTTGTAAACACAATTATATTTTGTAGTGTGATATGGTTTCGTGCAGAGGGCAGGAAACGCATTAGAACCATGACATAGTGAAATACAAAACAAGGCTTTTACTTTAAAGCAGACATGGTGCAGACAGAGTACCCTTGATCCTCTCAGCAACCATCACCCCCAGAGAAGCAAACTTAGGCTGGGTATACCCAGACTGCATGCACCAAAAGGCTCCTACAAAACCTGTTGTGTCTGCCAAAAGTACATGCTTATATTTGTATGATAAATAGTATATATATTTTTTTGCTCAAAGAGTATTGCCAGTGAAATGATAATTTGATACTAGTCTGTAAAACCAAAAAAGAATAATAATTTAATTTAAACATATTTTCCAAAGAAAAATGAGCTAGTTTATCTCATTAGTAGTTAGCCTCCCCTCATCCCTGACTTTTCTGCCTACATCTTAAGAGGAAATAAGTCAAGGAGAGTAACTCCCACCTTGAGTATTTGGGAGCAGTGGAAACCCAGATTGGGAAGGGAAGGAGAGAAAGGAGGATAGAATTCTCAAAACTGTTTATATGGTTGAGCCTTGCCACACAGTAGGTACCATAACCTGTACTTAATCGGTATCACCTCTAGAAGCTCTTCTTTTTTCTCCTAGATAGAAATGAGGGGATCAAGTGGCCACACTGTGTTATTCTATAAGCCATTCAACTGCACAGAGAGGCCAAGACTATTAGCATCACTGAGCACAGCTTGATACTACACCTTATCTCTTAGGGCAAAGCCCCACCAATGTATATCCTTTAAGTGATTGTGTGAATTGTGGGGATTGGGGGAAGAATCTCATCAGAAGTTGAAGGGAGTTACTTTGAGTTTATGATTTAATTTAGAAAGAACTAAACTCTCTATTGAGTCTTCTCATTCTGGTATTTTTTTGATGGTTAAAATATTGGTAAATTTGCTTTAATCTGCAACAGGTAGCATGATTTATTTTTTTTCTTTCTAAAAACTTTCTTTTCCCTTAATTTCTGTAATACTCTTGCTGGTACTGTTCTAACGTTTGGCTGTTCTCTTTTGTCCTTTGTAGTCAACTTTCACTTATCCTCTCTACCTGAAATCTGTAGCTTTCAATCTTTTCCCACTCGCATATTTACATGCCCAAATGCTCTCATTAAGAATTTGGCAACTAAGGCAAGGTTAGTTTTGCATTAGTTGGTGCAGAGGAAGATTTTTTCCATTAGAGATTCGCTCTCTTGAGAAGTTTACCCTGGAAGTATAGTTTGAAATAAAAGAGAAGTAAGATAAGAATGAAGTCAAGCAAACTGCTTTCCTGCATATTCACTACTTTGTCGAAAGACATGGGTATCAACCACATATAACGAAACCAGAAAACCTGTAAGTCATTTTCAGTTTTCCTTCTTACGTTCCTTTTTCTTGATCAATCACAAAGTGAAATGGACACTGATGTATAAATAAGTCACATCTGTCCTCTTTGCTTCATCTCCATTTCTACTGTTCTAGTTCAGGTTTTCATCCTTGTTTGGATTATTACTTGTTATTTGTCCATATGTCCGTAGTTTCTCCAGTTCCTCTTTCCATGTAGTTAATATTTGACATCAAGTGTTCTCCGTGCCTGCCCTTACTTCTGCTTTTATACAGCTTATCGCTGGCTAAATCATTGAATTCTTAGTGCTGAACATAGCGTCTGGAACATGGTGCACATGCAAATATTTTTGAATGATTAAGCATTGGAGACAGAGTAGGAGTCAATATTAAGAACTCCTTAAATATCCTAATGTCACTGAATTCTGTTCCTTTTTTCATGGAACATCAGACATTTTTCTTACTGGAAAAAGTATTCCTTTTTTTTTTTTTCTAGCCATGTAGAACTTTTTCTCCTGGATTTGTTTGTTTGAGTCCTCCTCTTTTACCAGTTACTCGTGAACAGTGGTCTTGACTTCTTTTTCCTTGGAATACCTCCATCATTTGACATAATATTATAAATAATTGCCCAATATGTAATGTGTGATTATTAGAATAAGTTTTCCATACAAATTAATAAAAAAGCTGTTACATGGTTTCACTATGAAAGCAAACAAGAATGACCTTGTGAGAGGTAGAAATAAACTCAAATCTTATTTTCTTTACAAAAAGTGCCTTCTAGCTCACCTGCACTATTTGCTGAGGTCAGATTAACATCAGCACTACTAGCCCTTTAACTACCATCAGAAAGTAACTTTATCATTAATTCCCCCTGTTTAAAAAATATTTTTGTTTCTAGCAAACAAACTGTGTTCATTAAAGTAATAAAATCAATTGTTTCTATTTCTTAAAATAAAAAAGAAATGAACATCAGCTGGAGCTTCTTGAGTTAACAAGTGAAGCCTTCGACTTAATTGCTTTATGTAAGTATGTGTTAAAATAAGTAAAAAATAAAATATAGCAGAGTCATGGATAAAATTTGACTCAATTTTAGTACCCTCATGTTGAGTTAATTTTTTTTTCTTTTAATTTCTCGAAATACTAAGGACATAGTAAAACACATCATGATGTAGTGAAACAGAGCCAGGAAATTTGGTTTGAGGACTCTTGATGTATATGGTAAACATTATATTATTATCAGCAGCATCTTTAAATTAGAAAGATTGAGGGATTACGTGAATATCATTTAGTGTTCAATTAGATTTTCTAGCAGGTGCTAATTTTTAAAGATGTTAAACTGCAAGAAGATTGATATATTAATATGTTTCTCATCTTCATTGATAAGCTTTATATGGCCAATTTGGCTTATTTGATTTTACTTTAATTCTTAAAAATAGACAATACATAGTATTTTGTAGCCTGCTGAGCCTCAATTACTTTAGGGTCCAGATGAAGAGATAGTTATCTCTTTAGCATGCAACAAAAGCAGGGTGGGGCCTGGGAAAGTTAGCCCTCCATTTGTCCTGATGTGCAGTTTAATAATTGATACCAGTTTCTATGTTGTGTTGTCATTAAAAAGATTGTGAAGCATTGCCTTAATTATCCATTTCCACTTTTCAAGGAGAAATTACTAAAACCAGTGTCTTGGTATGTTTCTAGAAATAGTAAATGTATATATAAACATAAATGTATTTTTTATATACATTTTTTCTACAAATAGTAACAATATATACTCTTTGATGTATTCTGCTTTTTCACTTAATAGCCTTGGAAATTGTTCCCTGATAGTAGATACAGTGCTACTTTATTATTAGTATTATTTTGCTGCATTGTGTTGTTTATTAAATGCATATATCATCTTTATTCACAAATGGCAAATTTTTAAGAAATGTTAATAGCTGTTTAAAATAGATATATATTCTTTATATGATGTCTTCTTTACCAAAGAAAACTTTCAAAACTTCTTAAAATTGCAATTATGTTACTGGTGGTCACTTTCTACTGCTGTGGTTTTCCTAGATATCAATTTTCTCTTTGGCTGAAATACTGTGTTTCTAGCTGGGCTTTTATTATACAAGCAGAATGTTTTTGATCATATTGTATTTACATGACAGCCTGGAACTGTGGCATTCCCTCAAGTACATTGTACACATTTAAAATATTGTCTAAATATTTATTCACATGATGGATTACTGTGGCTGAGAAAAGGCAGTTACAACCTATTAAGTAAATAATTTTAGTTTTTAAAAATTTGGAAAAGCTTTGAAGGGGTCATAATGTCTCATCTCAGTTGTTAGAAATGGCCACTGAATACCATTTTTTTTTCTCTAAATGGTATTTTAATTCTTAAATGCTAAAGTAACTAAACAAAAAGGGAAAAGGGAAAAATATAAACCAGTTGTCTGCAGGTATAGACTTTCCTTCCCCCTTCCCATGGTCAGATACCATCTCCTCATCATGAAAAAGCAAATAGGCAAAATCATAATTAAACAAGCAAAAGAATACTATACTAGCAACATTTTAATCTTCTTGGAAGTTAAAACAAAATTTCAGAGATATACAGTTGAATTGCAAAAGTATTTAGCATAAGTAGTTATATTTCACTCAAATTTTCATAATGAATTGTGATTTTCACAAAAATAAAAATGACTTTATTTTTGTGAAACTTCTATTTAAGAAGTCGTTGATTATTTTTAGGTCAGCTTGAAAATTGGACACTGCATACGCTCTGTTTTTTCAAAAAGGAGACAAGGTTTTTGTTCTTAATTGTAGAGAATTTATTTAAACTTATGTAAGAGAGAGAGAATTTGTGTGTGTGCGTTATTTTCTTTGTTCAATCGTGATGCCATGTTCTTTTATTTATAATTTAGACATTTGAACTTTACAAACCTTTTGCATTTATTAGAGATCAATTTGTTACATTTTAAGAAAGTGAGAAAAATTGTGTTTTATTTCATGCAATACTAAGTTTATCTAAACGTTGTAGATTTGTGATTGTAACATCTTTTGACAAGCAAATTAGACCATAGAAAGAGCATCCAACTTGGAGCTTGGGGCATATGGTGCTACCTTCTGCAAACATAACACAAAAACAAGTCATTCCATTCGGTGAGAGGTTATGTTCAGACTTTGGTGTGGAAGGGGAAAAGTAGCCTCTTCTCTAAAAGAAAACAGTAATCTCAGTGGAAAAATGTACCTGTCTAAATTGAAACTAAAAGTGAGAGAGACTAAGAAACTAGTGCACGCAATTTCATTATTTTCAAGATCTAAAACTACAGCTTGAATGTAAAAATAGTTAAGGAATATAAAGTAGCAGAAATCTAAGAAAGTAGTTATTTTGACCATTATGCCAGCAATTAGGATTATTAGCACTATGAAAACTTACCATATAAAATAATACTATAATTAAAATACAGTATCTGGTATCTTACAGTTTGTATGGCACAATGATGAAACAAATTGTTTTGACATTATTGAACACATAATTTTTACATGTCAACATTCTAATTTTAGTTTTCTTATCTGTGACTGATAGATAAAATAGACTAGTATGTGCACATCTTAATATTTCAACATATGGATAAAGATGAGGGAAGATCTATTGATCAGTTTTGAATTCAGATTGTCATTTTGAGCACATACTTCTACAGATGGTAGAGTGTTTGACTGCCCATCAGAGCACCAATACCTTTGAGACAGCTGTTGCAAATAAACCTCTTTTACATGCTTTAGGTCAAGAGTAGTCAAACCTGTTATAGCACCTGCTTTTGCATATGCAAATCTGTTGTTTTGTCATTTCATTAAACAAGAAGAGGTAACAGTCTCTTGTGGTTGTAAATAAGTCTGGAACATCGCCTACATGAAATGAAATCCAGCAAAAAGACAACTGTGATTTCTGTTGTGTAGTCAAGGGAGGTTGCTTCTGTTTGGGGCTTTGTTTTTGGAAGATTGCCCGTGATTTGGAGGGAGGATAGAGAAGCAAGTGTATGTTTGGAGGCAAGAACGGGGAAGGTGTTTGCTGTCATTGACTGTAGGGTAGTTGTGAAGTTTGACATGCCCAGAAGCTACTGAATGCCATGTGGGGCCCCCATACACTGCATACCTCAGTTTTCATCATCTGGTGAGCCTGCAGCAGGATTTCCAGGCACTGGAGTCGACAACGTGTCTACTTTGGTTTGGAACTGATTGATCCACAGAACAGAATATGCTTGTGGGATCTTCCCTTGCTATAGAATGACATAAATGATTGAAATGTTTTCTTTAGGAAAAATAGTATTATTTGTTTATAGATCTTATTGCTTATGGGAAAGAAATTGTCAAATAGTAATGCAAGCAGAGTTTGCTGGAAACTTTCACATTAGGTTTGTGAATTATTGTCTTGTTTGACTTTGGCATATTAGAAATAAATCTGGGAAAACACAATTAGATTAAAGAAAGGGTAGAATAAATTTTTTCCTTATCTGTATCTCTTAAAAAGGGTAGTGGCATAAAATAAAAATGGCACCTCAGGATTTGCAAAATGACAGAAGATTTTACTCTCTGTTGCCATAGATTGCTGTGGGGGAAGAAAAGGAAAATACTAGAATTGATGAACAAATGTTGCATGCTGTCATTTTAGATTACATTATTTTACTGTGTAGTTGTTCCTGGTTTTCCATTTTGAACAATAGTGCAAAATGCTTATGACATAGAAAGTAATGTTACAAATCTGTTAATTGTGTTAATTGTGTTTAAGTATGTTTCTTCTGACATGGAGTTACTACGAGCAAGAATAAAAAATATCATTTTCTAGCTTTGGGGGGAAATTAAAAATTCCTTCCTGACCTTTTAACCTTGTCAAATGATTTCCCTGCTCTTGACATAGTGCATTATATTTGCAAAGGTTGGAAGTTAACTCTTCAATGTACCAGACATCATTTTTATTGGGATATTAATTCTCAGAGGTGCTAATCTCATCAAGATTTGTAGGCATTTTCTTTCATAGGCCATTCTGATTTGTAGCTCTTTCTTTTCACAGCAGTATTAAATACCAAACCTTCTCTGATATGGAAGTTCATTAGAGATATGTCTTTGATGGCAGCCCTTTCCTGGCTTCAGTTTCAAATACCTTGATGTAAAGCTTAAGAAGCCATTGTGTTGTAAGCCCTCCTTGATGTGCCTTATTTAGATCTGCATAGTAAATCAAGGAAAGTAAATAACAAGGCAGCAGATGGAAGCATGGAGATAAGACCAGTGAACAATTGTATTTGTATTTTGTTATGATGTTGACAGGAGCTAAAATTCACTAATCTAGTTCAACTGATCTGCATTTCAAAGAAATCTCATTTAGCAGCAACTTGAAGGTTTGTAGGATAAAGTTCTTTTATTGCAGCTTTTATTGCATTCTTTGCTAATTTATCTGGTCAAGATTTAGCCTTGCTTACTTAAAGCTGCAAGCGTGTTACAAGGAGTCTTAAATACTATGAAAGCATTAATGTCTAGACCATGAACTGAAGGTAATTACATATCCAGCCTTGAATAGGGTACATTTAGAAAATACTGTTGTCCAAACTCAATTGTCAGGGCAATATAGATAAGGTGGGTTTTTTTTTTTTTTTTTTCCCCATCTCTCCTGCCTATTTGCTCTGAGATTTTTTTCTGCATCATAAACAAGCTAATAAACAATCATCAACTACTCAGAACTTATTAAAAAAATAAGTATAAGTACATCTCCTTTAAGTATGAATCCATTGATGCTGATACTGGTTATGCCTTTTTGAGAATGGAAAATTATTCATTTTATAGTTTTGATACCCTTATTTGACTCTACAGTCATAAACGTGTAAATATGTAAGTGAAATGGTTAATGTGAACTTTAAAGCATAGTCTATGGACAACTTGTACAAAGAATATTGGTATATTCTACTTTTGATTAAATATATTATTTAATGGAAATTAGTATTTTGAAATGTGTTCAAAGAAATTAAATACTATATGTGTATATTTATATATAAACTAAATAGTGAGTAAATTTGGATTTTCAAAAGAAAAGACTGCTGGATTTAGGACAATTATCCTGAGGTAAAATCCTGTCTCTGCCATACCCTCTGAGATTCTGGGGAAACTACTTCTGTGAATTTCTTCTGTAAATGTTGGGGGTTGAACCAGAGGCTCACAGAGTCTTCCCAGTTAGAAGATCCTTATCATTCATTGACAGTCTACTTTATGTCAGGTACCAATCTTGACCCAAAGATTATGTAGATAAGTTTTTTTTCCATAAAATAACTCATGTAAATATTCCATTTTCTAAAATTGGCTGCTAATACAGTTATTAATAGAATATAGAAAATGACTTAGTACTCCTCTTCCTGACTCTTAACAACCACTTGGATGACCGTATATATATTGGGTATTGTAAACCAAAAATAAAATTATAAGACCCCCAACTGACTGATGGACCCACCTCTCATCCAGGAAGGACATTCCAAAGTAAACCTGAACATCTAGTTCAGGCCATGATGGGAAGGGGGATCAGACATGCCTCATTATATCCTCCTCCTCTGGAATTCAGGCACAGCTGTTCAGCATTAACATTAAAACAGCGATCTTAAGACTGACAAAACAGACTGTGTAGCAATAAGACACCAAATTCCAACATGACTCTAGTATAGCATCACATGACAGATAGCAGACCCTCAAAAAATTAAAGTATTTTACCCCAAAATATATTTCTTTGACATATTTTGAAATGGCCCTGGAAAGCTATCTCTTGTGGGGAAAAGCTACATTCTATAGGGAATCCCCTTCCCTTTTCAGGTCTTTTCCCTGATGCAGGAGAGAATTAGCGAGGAATCTGGCACCGTTTTAGGTCTGATAATGTTAGCAGTGGAAATTACCTGTGTCATGTGCCACCGAAGTATGTTAGCAGCAGCAAATCTGTATGGGTCTGCAGCAACCTCAGTTCTTACCTCCTCAGAAGAAAGAATTGAGGGGCATAAGGCAGAAGGAGAGACAGAGCAAGTTTTAGAGCAGGAGTCAAAGTTTATTGAAAGTTTTAGAGCAGGAATGAAAGGAAGTACACATAGAAGAGGGCCAAGTGGGTGACTTGAGAGGTCAAATGTGTGGTTTGACCTTTTGACTTGGAGTTTTGTATGTCAGCATGTTTCTGGGGGTTTACATCTCTTCTCCCCTGACTCTTCCCTTGTCGTGGGCTGTCTGCATGCACAGTGGCTTGCTAACACTTGGGAGGGGAGCATGTGCAGTGTGTTTACTGAGGTTATACACATGTTCACTTGAGGCGTTCTTCCCTTACCAGTCTGAGTGTTACTACAAGGTCATACACCAGTTAACCTGTGCCATTTTGCCTCTTAATGCGCATGCCTCCTCCCACTCACCCAGCTCCTGAGATATTTTCCGGAAGCTGCTGATCACCAGTTTTAGGTTTTTCTATCAGGAGACTGCATTTTCCTGGCGCTGGCTGCGACCAGTTATTATTTTGGAAAGACAGTTAACAATAACTTGAAATGTTACTGGTTGCTTGACATTTCTGGTGTGTGTGCCTGTGGGAGGGGAGCTCTCTCCTTCTCTGCTCATGTCTGACTAGCTACCCACTGTAACAATAAGAGCTCTGAAGCCAGCTACCTGGAGACTTCATCTGCATGATAAAAGATTGGGTTTCACAGCCCCTTATCTCAACCCAGATATTCCTTTCTATTGATTCTAGTTCTTTAGATAATAACTCTTTCAACCAATTGCCGATGAGAAAATCTTTGCAACCACCTATGACCTGGAGACCCACTCCCACTTTGAGTTGTTCCACCTTTCAAGACCAAACCATTGTATATCTTACATGTATTGATTGATGCCTTATGTCTCCCTCAAATGTATAAAACCAAGCAAAGGTCAACAACTTGGGCACATATTCTCAGGATCTCCTGGGGTTGAGTCACAGGTCATGGTACTCATATTTGGCTGAGAAAAAATTTCTTCCAATATTTTTCAAACTTGACTTTTAGTTGACAGTATGCTAGTTTTAATCTTACTTTTCATATTGTATGTAGTGGGCCTTAGGAAAGAGATTTATCATATCATTTAAAAGAAATTGTAACATGATTTTCATGAAAAACAATCTTAAATTTTAATGTTGACTTAGAACTTTAAATAAGTTATTTAAAACCACGTGTTTTATTTGACAATTTCAGTATAGATTTTCTAGTAAGTTTTTTATAAAAGCCAATGACTTGGTTGGCATGAGACATATTTTTGAAAGATGTATTTATTTGGAAATAATGGCAGTTATAATTATTTCTTGCAATTGATGAAGATAAAAGATTAGGAAGGACTTAACTGTCTTTCTTTGAGTTATACTATAGCTCTGCCTCTATCTTCCATACCATTCCTTGTCAAAAGACTCAGTAATTTCTTTGTGATAAAGCTACATTGTTAAGAAAGACACAGATGAATAATACATTCTCCATTTTCAAATAATTTTAAATTAAATGTTAGAAATCAGGTATGTGGACAAATGTATTACATAGTAGATTATGTGGACAGTTTTTAGAGGGGAGCTGTAGAGAAAATGCTATTTGAGTAGCTTATTCCTGGCTAAGAGAATAGGGGAGGAGTTCATGGAGTTAATGGTAATTAAATTGAGGCTTGAAAGGTATAGTAACATTTGGACAAATAGAATTTGAGAAAATAGAGACATCCTAAGTGGAGCAAATTTAGACTCTAAAAAAAATCAAAGCAAATATCTAATAGTTCAGTTTGATTCTAGAATGTAGAAATAAGTGAAACAAAGTAAAGGAGAGGCAAATTCAGTCCTAAGAATGAAGGGTCTTAGGTTTTAGGCTAATAAGTTTTATTTGGTATGTATTGAGGAGCCCCTCCCTGTCCTAGTTGATGCACTTGTAGGAAGAGGCACCAGGGAAATATATGCATGATTTGAAGTCACATATATTAAATTTAATAAATATTAAATGTGTTCCCCCACCTCCCCCTATGCCAGTCTAACATACTATAAAAACATGTTATATATTTGCAAAGGGTGGGTCTGATATATTCTATAAAGATAATGATGAGACGGATATTTGAAGACATTTGGTGGATGTGAGAGATATGAATTTGAAATTGTTATTGGAGTAAAGGGGAAAAACTGTCATTATAATAGTAGGTAGAAGAGAGACTGCTTTTAAGATGCTTTCTAGAGACACTTAGTATGCTTTGGCATATATTTAAGAAACAACAATATTTAAAAAAACAAACAAGAAGGCTTGAGATGGAAATGAAAATAATCAGTCATTATTAATTTGAATAAGAGTCAGAATCAGAATATTCAAATGAAGATACTTAAGAGTCAGTGGAAGACAGCTGAGCAAAAGAGGATGGAAAATTGCATTTACTGGATGTTTTAAACTGCTAAAAGTAAATAGCAAATATTTTGTCAAAATGTAAGTGTGTTGTATAGCAAAATGTATTTACTGATTGTTCAATATTCAAACCAGACTTTTATGTGGAAACCATGTTGTACTTGGTTGTCAGGTCTCAGGCTAGCCCATCCATTTAGCCTTCATGTTAAAAAAGAAAGGAGTGGTCCATGTCCTTTACAGAGCTTGCAAGTATTATTTGTTTTTTTAAAATATGAAATTAGTTGTTAAATCTTAAAAATTGGACGCTGTCTCACTCTCTCTCTCATGCACACACATAATGATTTACCAGTCTGTCTTGAAAATTCTGATTTGGCAAGACTAAACCTACATTCTTACAAAGCAGTAATGGCGGTAAATTTATGGGGCTTAAAAAAAAACACCTCGGGCCGGGCGCGGTGGCTCACACCTGTAATCCCAGCACTTTGGGAGGCCGAGACGGGCGGATCACGAGGTCAGGAGATCGAGACCATCCTGGCTAACACGGTGAAACCCCGTCTCTACTAAAAATACAAAAAATTAGCCGGGTGCGGTGGCGGGCGCCTGTAGTCCCAGCTACTCGGGAGGCTGAGGCAGGAGAATGGCCTAAACCTGGGAGGCGGAGCTTGCAGTGAGCCGAGATCACGCCACTGCACTCCAGCCTGGGCAACCGAGCAAAACTCTGTCTCAAAAAAACAAACAAACAAAAAAAAATAAAAGAAAAAAACACCACCTCTTCAGAGACTTTGCCATAGTAGCATGAAACTTTATCCTGCACCTAGCCTAATTAATATTTTTGTCTTTAGGTATTTTATTTTGTGACCCTCATGATGTATGTGATGTTTATCATATTATTCTTTCTGGTGATTGTTGCCTTGAAACCTAACGACTACTTGCAAAAATTTTTGTAGGTGAAATAAGTTGGTATTACAAATGAGAGACCAGTAACTGATCACTTATTCTAGTGGGTTTGGATTCACTCCGTTTTATGTTGCCTTGGAATTTTCTGCAGATGTTCACTCCTTCCGTAACTGTTGGTTGCTTCCTTGGTCTGGGAACAATACTATCAGATTTACATTCAGAAAAACAAGAAACAAAAAAAACTTAGTTTGGGCGTGTAGTATGTATTCAAGAGAGTTAAGACTGAAGGATAAAGGACCAGATAGGAGATTATATAACTAGTAGGTACTTTGATTGTGAAGGTTAGGGGAGGGTTGTGGACTGGATATATACGTTCGAGAATCATTTGCAACAAGTAGTTGTTGATTCAAGAAATAGAATACAAATTGGGGCTAGAATGGTATCTTGAGAAAACTGACATGGAAAAGGCACATGCAGGAATAGTAACCAACAAGACTGAAAAAGCAGGGTTGAGAGCTAGGAGAGAAATTAAGAGTGGTATCATGCAAAGCAAAGGAAGAGTTTTGAGAAGGAAAGAGTAAACAATAAGCTAAGTGAAGCAGAGGAGTTAAGCAAACTAAGAATTAAGAAGTAACATTGGATTTTTCAGCTAGGTTATTCCTGTCCTGATAATAAAATATTTAGTTTCAAGGATGTAAAGATTTGCTAAACTCTGGGACGGTCTATGTGAATTTATTAATGTTGAAAGAATGGAATCTCGTTCGTTCTAATTCCAACCAAATATTTTTTTCATGTAACAGCATCATGGAAAGTAACAAAAAAGAAAAAAAACCCAGTAATCTGTTTATGAAAAGAAATAAATGATAAATGAATAATACACTAAGGATACTTTGAATGAATATGTAAAATTACCATCCAAACTGGGACACTTTTGAGAGTGAAAGGGATAGTTGTTAATAATTACAATAGGTATGAACCACATCTGTCCCAGCTAATCCAGGACTAATGGTCACTGGAATTATAGTTCACATTTATTCAGTTCTTAGCTATTGTAGGAGCCAAAGGGGCAAGTTACCCTTGGCCTTCTGAAGGTTCACCAAAAAATCAACCTGCAAACGACAGATTAATTGGAAACAGGCATACAAATTTATTTAACATGCATACATAGGAGCCTTCAGCATGAAGATCCAAAGATACCGGGGAAGTTCTCTATTTTTATGCAAAGGCTCAACAAAGTCTGGACAGCTATGTAGAAATATTGGAGGAAAAGGGTGTGATTTAATGCTGATAGACTGAGTGAAGAACTCCAGCAAGGCCTGTCTGTCTAGATTCTTCCTGGCCTCTGAGCATGCATTCCTTCCTGGTATGGGGCAGGACTTTCTGGGGATCTGAAGACTTACAGTCAAATAGGATAAGTCTTAACAGCAAGTTATTGCACAGAAAGGTAAGGGAAAATTAGAGTAATATTTTTAGGTTTTGACTAGCTTTGGGGAAAGGGGGCTCTGATTTCTAGCACTTCCCTTGCGGAGGCAGGATTCTAGTTTCTGTGGCTAGCCTCCGAGGAAAATGGGACTGAGAGACAGGAGTGCAGAAGATCAGAGACAAACTTTGCTTTCTGAGGCTACTTCTGAGACCTTCATTTTGGGATATTGCTTTCTGAGCCCCAATACTACCAGACAATAAGAAGAGTTCTTTATTGGTTTATCTCATGACTAGTTTTAGTTGACATTTGTAATTCTTTCTTTGTATATGGTGAATTCATTGACATATATACTCTACATAATTTTGGTGACTTGTTTATTTAAAAAAAAAGGTGCCCACTATATACCGAGCTCTGTCCTAAGGTATGGGAAATGAAGATGATTAATACATAGTTCTAGTTGTTAATGATCTACCAGCATACTTGTGATAATCTGCAAATTAAATTTTAATGTATTATAGTAAAGTGTCATGTTGATAGTGTGGTTTGTGAAGACCTCAACTAGTATTTTAGTACATTATATACTATAATTTTTAGAATTAAGATTATAGTGTATTTGAATTCTATAAGAAAGAGTTTGTTTTAAAAAGTTTTCTCAAGAGAAAAGAAAAAGTACAGCTAGTTGTACGTATAAGTGGGATTTTCTCTATCATAAAAAGTATATTTCTGTGTGTGTGTGTGTGTGTGTGTGAATAGTTCAATTCTTTATCACAAAGGGATGCATTTCCATATTGATAATGTAATTGTAGCCACACTAAAGCTATATCCTGTGAAGAAGAGTCTGGCATACTCCTCTGACACATCTGGTAGATATGGATGACATTAATTAGCATATGTATTGCTATAAATGACATGTCAGTTCAGGACGACAAAAAGTATTTGTTATTGATGTCAATCATTTATCCTTTGTCAGTTCAAAAAGCTTCCCTAAAGGAATGTGCATTGATCTGCACTGACCCAAAATACTGCAAAACCATTTCTGTGTTCTGGAAACTAAAGCAGAACTACCTGTGCTTGAACTGCCATGTGGATATATTCATCTAGAAAGTGCCTGTTGATAAGTTTCAGTACTAAGGCTTTCAAATTTGGCCAAGATTAGTTGAATCTTTAGAAAAGAAAACAAAACACCTACTCTAATCTCAAAGTCTAGTCTTCAGTGGATATAGCTTTAATCTTTGGTAATGAAATTTATGTTTTTATTTCACCTTGAAATAATTTTGAAATATTCCAGGTAAATAATTGCAAATATCATTTACATTGGTTAAAAACAAGAAAATTGCACAAGTATCAATTCATGATCAGATGATGGTTTAAAGAGGTGCCCTTTTGCCCACATATATTTTACTTTTTGTATTTTAGCTATTCTGATATAGATGTTTTTTGGCTTCATTTTACTATTTTCTCACAATAGTTTTGTTTTTTTAAATAAATACCACCAGTATATTGTGTTAAGTTTATGAGCAAAAACTAACTTTAAAGTGCTATCATACACATTTCCCCTAAACGCATACGTGTGTGGGTGTGTATGTATGTATATAATTTTGCTTTAAATGTTCCCCCTGAATTCCAGTTTATTATTTAGTGGAAGGGAATACTAGTGATTTTAAGATAAGGCAAGGGAGTATGATCCAGGTAATGGCACATGTTGAAGACATTTATCTTTTTTTTTTTTTTTTTGAGACAGGGTCTCACTCTGTTGCCCAGGCTGGAGTGCAGTAAGTAGCATGATCTCAATCTCGGCTCACTACAGCCTTTGCCTACTGGGTTCATGCAATTCTCGTGCCTCAGCCTCCTGAGTAGCTGACATTACAGGCGCATGTCACCATGCCTGGCTAATTTTTGTATTTTCAGTAGAGACGGGGTTTCACTATGTTGGTGAAACCAGGCTAGTCTTGAACTCCTGAGCTCAAGTGATCTGCCTATCTTGGCCTCCCAAAGTGCTGGGATTACAGGCGTGAGTCACCATGCCTGGCCGAAGATATTTATATTAATTCTTAAATTTAATGAGGCAGAAAATACCCATTATTGGAAACTTAGGTTTTTATAAAATTTGAATATAGAGCAAGTTCTCTTAAATTTATGAATGTTCATCTCACCAAAGGTCTGATATTCATATATCACATTTCTGTGTTCTTGTAAAGAAAGGTGGGATATGTTGCATTTTTACATCTTATAAATTTGTTTGAGAATTAAGATGAAACCAGATTTAGAACATACCCAGTTAAATAGTCTAAGATGTACAATATACCTTGCTTCCGTAGCAGTTTCCCAACCTTTATACCATTAAAAAAAATCTCATTCCAGATTTCTTGCTGTCTTACAGACCCTGTACTCTTTTTTGTCTGTTTCATGTTCTTAAAATCGTCTTTTTTATTATTCCATTAAAATTTTTTAAAAAATATTTTCCTTTACACTTTTCTAATCATCCTGTAATTCTTCAGCCCTAAGACATTAAAAAACTGAGTAAAAGTATCTGATACCTAATCGTCTTTGCCAGCCCATTCAAACTTATGGATTTGCAAAATTATGTTAAAGTCTTTAAAAAATACATTTGAGTAGGCTTTTGTAGTCATTTAGATTTTTAATATTAATTTTCTCCTGCTATGCTGCTTAGCCATAAAAATGAGAAAGAAGATAGATGTGGGTTTCTTTTAGTGGTGTTAATTTAAATACTAGATTTATTTATTATAATGTTTAACAAGGCAATTTTTATATTTCTGTTCACCTCATATCCAACAGGGGAAGCTTCAGCCCCCCAGTACAGTAAGAAAAAAAAAACTGATGCATTTTTGTAATAATTGATTAAAAGTATAATTTCCCTCTAGATCAAACAAATGATAGAAGTCTGTTGAAGCTTTGTCCTGACCTATCCTGGAAGTAGAAGAATACTCTGGAGAAGGGAGCATTGTAAGCACAAAGAATAAGATTCCTCAATCCTGAGAGAGAGAATTAAAGTCTAACTCTCCAAATGTAAGTTGTCTGTATTCTACATATTTTTCATCCCTCAGTTTTTATTGCTATTTAGGTTTTAGTAGAAATAATGTGTTCACAATATTGTTTGGATTTTTTTCCTCTACAAAATATGCAGGTGTTTTGGTTGTAACTTCTAAATTTTGATTTGTGTCAATACTTACTAACATAATATAAAGTGATACCTTATAATAATAATATTTAATGTAAAATAGATTAATATTAATTGTATTTTCTGGTGGAGAGCTGTTGAGAATTTTGAGTATTCTGATGAAAAGAAGGAAATTTCCTTTGATATAGTATCTGCAGTTTTGCCATTATAATCTGTTTTTGCTCTAAACTTTGTTTTTTTTTTTCTTTTTTATTTCTTCATGTCTGAGAATAAGACTATCTTAATATGTCTGCTTGAATCTACCACCTGGTAAAAGATACATTAATTTCTTTATTCCCTCAGCATGGTGAAATTTAATTGGACTGAATTTGTATCCATAATCTGCTACACAAATGTATCAATTTTGTTGGCTCAGTGTACTGGAAAGACTGATTCCCTATCTGTTAGGAAAAACTTAAAAGATACGTATTAATGATTATATAGAAACACAGAATTTTGTTGCTGTTCAGAAGTTGGTAGACAGAAGGAGGACTGAAGCTAAATACTTGCCTTAGGACAATTACTTAGGAAGAAATCCCTTGTTCTACGTGACGACCTTTTTTTTTTTTTTGAGATGGAGTCTCGCTCTGTCACCAGGCTGGAGTGGAGTAGTGCGATCTCGGCTCACTGCAACCTCCGCCTCCTGGATTCAGGTGATTCTCCTGCCTCAGACTCCCCGAGTAGCTGGGACTACAGGCCTGCGCCACCACACCCAGCTAACTTTTGTATTTTTAGTAGAGACGGGGTTTCACCGTGTTGGCCAGGATGGTCTCGATCTCTTGACCTAGTGATCTGCCCACCTCAGCCACCCAAACTGCTGGTATTACAGGCATAAGCCACGTGCCTGGCCCAAAACATTTGAAAATAATTGAACTAGATAGAAAAACCTTGAAGAAATACTACAAAACTTATCATTCTTTTCACTAACATGAAACAACTTTTCTTATTGAAAAGCATGATGAAACTTTAAAAGCCTATTTAAATTTGGTGGGTCAGTAGTGTGCTCCCATTCATGGTTTGAGGCTGATGAAGAATTGGAAAATAATGCCGTTCACAGAAAAATCTTGGTGACTCTCTGCTCTACAGAAATATAATGAACAAATTATATCACAGATTATAATGGCTGAACTACAGAAATACAAAGTTGAGTGGAAAACCTCTACCCCCCCAAAATTATACAGTATGTTTAATTTATATATATATATAAATTGGAACTTACATATATATAAATTGAAACATATACATATATATAATTCCAAAGTAAACTTTAGTGTTTGGGGATGCAACAAGTGAAGATAACAAAATTGGAATAATAGTTAAATTGTAGGTAGGTGGTAAATTGAGATGGAGGTTCCAGAATTTTCTGGTATGTTGGAAATGTTCTGTTTGTTCACCTGATAGTTGCATGGAGGTTTGTTTTATGAAAATCTGTTGGTGAGAAACTGGATGCTTTTCTGCTAAGGTCAGGGACAAGGCAACGATGTTCCTTCTCACCACTCCTATTCCACATTATACTGGAAGTCCTAGCTAGGGCAAGAAGACAAAAAAAGGGAACAAGAGACATTCTGATTGGGAAGGAAGAAATAAAACTGTTGATTTGCAAGTGCCATGATTGTCTATGTAGAAAATCCCATATAATCAATAACGACATAAACTCCTGAAACTAGTGAGTGATTAGTGTTAACACAAGGTTAATATACAAAAGTCAATTGCTTTCTCAGATGCCAGCAATGAACAATTGGGGTTTTAAATTAATAATACAATACTATTTATATTAACAGCAAAAATATAAATACTTAGGTATAAATCTAATAAAATATGTATAAGATAAATATTAGGGAAACAATAAAACTCTGATGAAAGAAAATCAAAGAAGATCTAAATAAATGGAGAGATAGTCCCTGTTCATGGATAGATGGATTCAGTACTTAGATGTCACTTCTTCCTAAGTTGATATGTATATTCAACACAATCCCGGTCAAAATCCCAGCAAGTTATTTTGTGGATATTAACAAACTAATTCATGAGTTTATTCGGAAAGGAAGAGTCCCATGTTAGCCAAATAATATTGAGGAAGGAAAAGAAAATCAGAGGACTGACAGTCCCCAACTTTAAGACTTAGTATAAAGCTAAGTAATGAAGACAATAGGGTATTGTTGAAAGAACATAGATAGATCATTGAAACAGAGTAGAAAACTCAGAAATGGACCCACAGAAATATAGTCAATTCATCTTTAACAAAGGAGCAAAGGCAATTCAAGGAAGAAAGGACAGTCTTTTCAACAAATAGTGCTTAAACGACTGGACATTTATGTGTTAAAAAAGTTAATCTAGAGAGACCTTATACCTTTCATGAAAGTGAACTCAAAATGGATCACAAAGCTAAATATAAAACAAAAAACTATGACTTCTAGAAGATAACATAGAGGAAAATGTAAGTAACCTTGGGTTTGCTGATGACTTTTTAGATAGATCAAAAATATGATCCGTGAAAAAAAATAATAAGTTAGATTTCATCAAAATTAAAAATTTCTGTTTTGAGGAAAGCTACTGTTAAGAGAATGAAAAGATAAGCCACACACTGGGAGAAAATATTTGTGAAACAGGTATCTGATAAATGATTTGTATCTAAAATATACTACGAAGAGCTCTTACAAATAATAAGAAAACATATGACCAGGTGCAGTGGCTCATGCCTGTAATCCCAGCACTTTGGGAGTTCCAAGCTGGGCAGATCGCTAGGTCAGGAGATCAAGACCATCCTGGCTAACATTGTGAATCCTCATCTCTACTGAAAATACAAAAAATTAGCCAGGCATGGTGGCATGCACCTGTAGTCCCACCTACTCAGGAGACTGAGGCAGGAGAATTGCTTGAACCCGGGAGGCGGAGGTTGTAGTGAACCAAGATTGCACCACTGCACTACTGCCTGGGTGACAGAGTGAGATTCCATCTCAAAAATAAATAAATAAATAAAATAAGAAAACATATAACTCAATTAAAAATTGGGCAATAGCTCTAAACATACACCTAACTAAAGAAGATTTACATATGGCGAGTAAGCATATGAAAAGACGCTCAATATTGTATGTCATTAGATAATTGCAAATTAAAACATTGAGGTACCAGTACAGACTTACTAGAA
Organism: Papio anubis; assembly: GCF_008728515.1. NCBI lineage: Eukaryota > Metazoa > Chordata > Mammalia > Primates > Cercopithecidae > Papio > Papio anubis. Next base: position 44,669,281 of record NC_044979.1, on the reverse strand, counting down.
TGACAAAAATCCAAAACACTGATAACACCAAATGATGGTAAGGATGTGGAGCAATGGGAATTCTCACTCATCGCTGGTGGAATGCAAAGTCATACAGCCACTTTGAAAGACAGTTTGGTACTTTCTTACAAAGCTAAACGTAGTCTTACTATGTGATCCAGCAGTGACACTCCAAAGTATGAAATGAGTTGAACTCCAAATGAGCTGAAAACGTAACTCCACACAAAAACTTGCACAAGAACATTTATAACACACAGCTTTAGGGTATTGGTTAAGCATCCCAGATGTCTTTCGATAGGCTAATGGATAAACAAACTGTGATACATCCAGAAAAGGGAATATTGTTCAGTAATAAAAAGAACTACCAAACCACAAAAAGACATGGAAGAACCTTAAATGCGTACTGCTAAGTGAGTGAAGCTATATGAAAAGGCTGCATACTGTATGTTTCCAACCACAGGCATATGCTATTTTGTGGTGGTTCACTTTGTTGTGCTTTGCAGAAACTATGTTGTTTTACAAATTGAAGGTTTGTGGCAACCCTGAGTTGAGCAAGTCTATTGGTGCCACTGATATGCTTTGGCTCTGTGTCACCACCCAAATCTCATCTCACAGCTCCCATAATTCCCATGTGTTATGGGAGGGACCCAGTGGGAGATAATTGAATCATGGGGCCAGGTCTTTCCTGTGCTGTTCTCGTGATGGTGAATAAGTCTCAGGAGATCTGATGGTTTTAAAAATGAGTTTGGGCTGGGCACAGTGGCTCAGGCCTGTAATCCCAGCACTTTGGGAGGCTGAGGCAGGCAGATCAGGAGGTCAGAAGATTCAGACCATCCTTGCTAACATGGTGAAACCCTGTCTCTACTAAAAAATACAAAAAATTAGCTGGGTCTGGTGGCAGGCGCCTGTAGTCCCAGCTACTCGGGAGGCTGAGGCAGGAGAACGGCATGAACCCAGGAGGCAGAGCTTGCAGTGAGCAGAGATTGCACCACTGCACTGCAGCCTGGGTGAAAGAGCAAGACTCCATCTCAAAAAACAAAACAAAACAAAAAAAGAAAACAAAAAAAACATGAGAGTTTGCCTGCACAAGCTTTCTCTTTGCATGCTGCCATCCATGTAAGACATGACTTGCTTCTCCTCACCTTCCACTATGATTGTGAGGCCTCTCCAGCCACGTGGAACCGTGAGTTTATTAAACTGTTTTCCTGTATAAATTACCCAGTCTTGACTATGTCTTTATGAGCAGTGTGAAAATGGACTAATACAGTAAATTGGTGTCAATAGAGTGGGGCATTGCTGAAAAGTTACACAAAAATGTGGAAGTTATTTTGGAATTGGATAACAGGCAGAGGTTGGAACAGTTCGGAGGGCTCAGAAGAAGACAGGAAAACATGGGAAAGTTTTGAACTTCCTAAAGACTTGTTGAATGGCTTTGCCCAAAATGCTGATAGCGATATGGATGATAAAGTCTAGGCTGAGGTAGTCTCAGATGGAAATGAAGAACTTGTCGGGAACTGGGGCAAAGGTGACTTTTGTTATGTTTTAGCAAAGAGAATGGTGGCATTTTGTCCGTGCCCTAGAGATTTTTGGAAATTTGAACTTGAGAGAGATGATTTAAGATATGTAGCAGAAGAAATTTCTAAGCAGCAAAGCATTCAAGAGGTAACTTGGGTGCTGTTAAAGGCATTCAGTTTCATAAGGGAAGCAGAGCATAAAAGTTTGGAAAATTTGCAGCCTGACAATACCATAGAAAAGAAAATCCCATTTTCTGAGAAGAAATTCAAGCCTACTGGAGAAATTTGCATACATAATGAGGAGCTGAATGTGAATCCCCAAGACAATGGGGAAAATATCTCTGTGGCATGTCAGAGGTCTTCATGGCATCCCCTCCCCCTAGGCCAGGAAACCTAAGAGGAAAAAGTTGTTTTATGGACTGGCTCAGGGTCCCCATGCTGAGTGTAGCCTAGGGACTTGGTGCTCTGCATCCCAGCCACTCCAGCCATGGCTGAAAGGGACCAATATGGAGCTAGGGCTGTGACTTCCGTGGGTTCAAGCCTCAAGCTTTGGCAGCTTCCATGTAGTGTTGAGCCTGCAGGTACACAGAAGTCAAGAACTGGGGTTTGGGAGCCTCCGCCTAGATTTCAGAGGATGTGTGGAAATACCTGCAAAGGCAGAGTTTGCTGCAGGGGTGGGTCCTAATGGGAAATCACTGCTAGGGCAGTGCAGAAGGGAAATGTGGAGTCAGAGCCCCCACACAGAGTCCCTACTGGTGTGCTGCCTAGTGGAGCTGTGAGAAGAGGGCCGCCGTCCTCCAGACCCCAGAATAATAGATCCACAGACAGCTTGCACCATGTGCCTGGAAAAGCCACAGACAGTTCCAGCCGGTGAAAGCAGCTGGGAGGGAGGCCATGCCCTGCAAAGCCACAGGGGCAGAGCTGCCCAAGACCATGGGAACCCACCTCTTGCATCAGCATGACCTGGATGTGAGACTTGGAGTTAAAGGAGATCATTTTGGAGCTTTAAAATTTGACTGCCCTGCTGGATTTCAGAATTGCATGGGCCCTGTATCCACTTTGTTTTGGCCAATTTCTTTCATTTGGAATGGCTATATTTTCCCAATGCCTGTATCCCCATCGTATCTAGGAAGTGATTAGCTTACTTTTGATTTTGCAGGCTCATAGGGGGAAGGGACTTGCCTTGTCTCAGATGAGATTGAACTGTGGACTTTTGAGTTAATGCTGAAATAAGACTTTGGAGGACTCAGATGAGATTTGGGAGGGGCCAGAGGTGGAATGATATGGTTTGGCTGTGTATTCTCAGCCAAATCTTATCTTGTAGCTCCCATAATTCCTACGTGTTGTGGGAGGGACCCAGTGGGAGATAATTGAATCATGGAGCAAGTCTCTCCCGTGTTGTTCTCATGATAGTGAATAAGCCTCAGGAGATCTGATGGTTTTAAGAATGATAATTTCCATGCACAAGCTCTCTCTTTGCCTGCTGCCATCCATGTAAGATGTGACTTGCTCTTCCTTGCCTTCTGCCATGATTGTGAGGTCTCCCCAACCACGTGGAACTGTAAGTCCATTTCACTTACTTCTTTTGTAAACTGCCCTGTCTCGGGTATGTCTTTACCAGCAGCATGAAAACGGACTAATATAGCCACTTTTCCAACAGAATGTGGTCACTTTTGTGTCTGTATCACATTTTGGTAATTCTTGCAATATTTGAAACTTTTCATGTTACTATATCCATTATGGTGAGCTGTGATCAGTGATCTTTGATGTTACTATTGTAATTGTCGGGGGCCCAGAAACTGGATGCGTGTAAAACAGCAAACTTAATTGATAAATGTTATATGTGTTCTGATTGCTCCACCAACTGGTCCTTCCCCTGTATCTCTCCTTCTCCTCAGGCTTCCTTCCCTCTTCCCTAAAAAACAACAATGTTGAAATTAGGCCTAGTAATAAACATGCAATGGCCTCTAAGTGTTCAAGTGAAAGGAAGGGTCACATATCACTCACTTTAAATCAAAAGTTAGAAATGATTCAGTTTTGTGAGCAAGGCATGTGGAAAGCCAACAGAGGCTGAAAGTTAGACCTCTTATGCCAAACAGCCCAAAGTTCTGAATGCAAAGGAGAAGTTCTTGAAGAAAATTAAAAGTGCTAATTTAGTGAACATATGAGTGATAAGAAAATGCAACAGGCTTATTGTTGATATTAATAAAGTTTTAGTGGTCTGGAGAAAAGATCAAGCCAGCCACAACATTCCCCTAAGCCAAAGCCTAATAGAGAGCATGGCCCTAACTCTCTTCAATTTGGTAAAGGCTGAGAGAGGTGAGGAAGATGCAAGAAAAATGTTTGAAGCTAATAGAGGTTGGTTCATGAGGTTAAAGGAAATAAGCCAACTTCATAACATAAAAGTTTGAGGTGAAACAGCAAATGCTGATATAGAAGCTGTAGCAAGTTATCCAGAAGATCTAGCTAAAATCATTGATAACGTTGGCTACATTAAACACAGATTTTCAATGTAGATAGAACAACCTTTTATTGTAAGAAGTTGCCGTCTAGGAATTTTCTAGCTAGAGAAGTGAAGTCAATGCTTGGCTTCAAATTTTCAAAGGACAGGATGACTCTTTGGTTAGAGGCTAATACAGCTGATGACTTTAAGTTGAAGCCAGTGCTCATTTACCATTTTGAAAATCCTAGGGCCTTAATAATTAAATGCTAAATCTACTGTATCTTTGCTCTAGAAATGAAGCAGCAAAGCCTGGGTGACAACATGGTTTACTGAATATTTTAAGCCCATTGTTGAGGCCTCCTGCTCAGGAAAAAAGTTTCTTTCAAAATATTACTGCTCATTAATAATGTACCTAGGCCAGGTATGGTGGCTTACACCTGTATCCCAGCATTTTAAGAGGCCAGGACAGGAGGAACACTTGAGGCCAGGAGTTCAAAACCAGCCTGGACAACATAGCAAGACCTCATCTCTGCAAAAAATTAAAAAAATTAGCTGGGCGTGGTGGGATGCACCTGTAGCCCCAGCTACTTGGGAAGCTGAGGCAGGAGGATCACTTGAGCCTGGGAGGTGGAGGCTGCAGTTGAGCTATTATTGTACTAGTACTCCAGCCTTAGTGACAGAGTGACACTGTCTCTAAAAAGAAGATAAAAAATGATGCATTTGGTCACCCAAGAACTCCAGTGGAGATTAATGTTGTTTTTATGCCTGTTAACACATCCATTCTGTAGCCCAGCGATTAAGAAGTAATTTCCACTTTGAAGTCTTGTTATGTAAGAGATATATTTCGTAAGTCTGTACCTGCTATGGACAGTAGATTCCTCTGATGGATCTGGGCAGAGTCAATTGAAAACCTTTTAGAAAGGATTCATATTTCTGATGTCATTAAAAACATTCATAGTTCATGAAATGTGGTCAATATATCAACATTAACAGGAGTTGGAAGAAATTCATTCCAACTCTTTTGGATGACTTTGAGGGGTTCGAGACGTAAGTGGAGGAAATAACTTCAGATGTGGTGGAAATAGAAAGAGAACTAGAATTAGAATTAGAGCCTGAAGATGTGAGGGAATTGCTGCAATCTCATGATAAAACTTTAATAAATGAGGAATTGCTTCCTAAGGATAAGCAAAGAAAGCAGTTTCTTGAGATAGAATCTACTTCTGGCAAAGATTTTGTGAACACTGTTGAAATGACAATAGAGGGTTTAGAGTACATATAACTTAGTTGACTAAACAGCAATAGGGTTTGAAAGGATTGACTCTAATTTTAAAAGAAGTTCTACTGTGGGTAAAATGCCACCAAATGGCATTCATTGCATGCTACAGAGAAATCTTTAGTAAAAGGAAGAGCCAATGAATGTGAAAAACTTCCTTGTTGTCTTATTTTACGAAATTTTGAGACTTGCCTTTAGCAGCCACACCCTGATGAGTCAGCAGCCGTAAAGATCCATGGAAGATGCTCCAGTAGCAAAATGATTATGACTCACTAAAGGCTTAGATGATCCTTAGCAATTTTGGGCAATAAAACATTTTTAAGTTAAGGCAAGTACATTTTTTAAAGACATTAATGCTATTGCATACTCAATCTACTACAGTATAATATACATATAACTTTTATATGCACTGGACATACCAAAGAATTTATGCGACTTGCTTTATTGTGATACTCACTCTATTAACGGTAGTCTGATAACTGAACCTGCGATACCTCCAAGGTATGCTTGTATGTGACATTCTGGAAAAGGCAAAAGTAAAACAGATCAGTGGTTGCCAGGAGTTATGGGGAAGGGAGAAATAAATAGGCAGAACACGGAAGATTTTTATGGTAGTGCAGCCATTCTCTATGATATTTTAATGTTGGACACATGGCATTATGTGTTTGTCAAAAATTATAGGCCTATACAAAACAAAGAGTGAATCCTAGTATAAACTCTGGACTTTAGTTAATGGTAATGTATCAGTAGGGGTTCATCAGTTGTGGCACATGTACCACACTAATGTAATAGAGGAAACCCGGTTTGTGTTGGGGTTGTGGGAGAAGCTATACATGGGAACTCTGTACTTTCTTCTCAATTTTCCTGTAAAGCTACAGGAGTACTTTAAAGTCTATTAATTAAAAAAAAAGAAAAGAAAACATTGAGCTGTCATCTTTATTTCAGATACTTCTTTGCATGTATAATGTAATTCAAAGTAAAAAAGAATTAAAAAGGCAATGTCAATGATTCTAAGTAGAATTCTGAGAAAAAGTGAGCTAATTTGATCTGTCAACATTGAATATTCAAAGGTAAAAACACAGAATTTAAAAAACAATATCTTGTGATGTTACAAAGCAGTGTATTTTATTTCAGGAAAGTGCTAATGTCCATAGATGAGGACCTATTTCCATATATTTAATAACTTTTAATTACAGTTTATTTATCTAGCATAAACTTGTCTTTAATATAGATGTTTCAGTTTCAAATGAAAATATAGATATATAACATTAAATATAAGAATATCCATGCTATAGTAATGAGCCACTTATCTTTATTGAATTGTTCATGGTTTCTTTCCTTAAATTTTAATATAATTTATGCAGTTATCTATTCGGAGAAATACTTAATATTTAATCTAAGTGGGAAATACTTAATATTTAATCTAAGTGGGACTTTATTTTGTTAATTTTATGTTAGTATGTTGTAAAGAAAATGAAAAAGACAGATAATCTTCGTATTCTTTCTTTGACGTGAAATTTTAAAATACACTTTCAGTTTTAAAAAGTACCAGATATGGGGTATTTTCTTGTCTCTTTTTTCTTTTTTCTTCTTCTTCCTTCCCTTTCTCTTTTTCTTCTTTACTTTCTTCTTTCTTTTTCCGTATTTTCAAGTGGTTAATTTTCCCAGGAGTGAACATAATCTTATTTAGTTGGTTGACATTAAGAAAAACCAGGAATTTATTATTCATAAAAATGAAATATAAAAAATCTCCCTTTTCTTCAGGCTCTGGATATAGCTAGGCTCAACACAAATGTCTAGGGAGAATGCATCTGTTGCTATTGCATTTTTTTTTTTTTTTTTGTTTCTCTGAAAACTTGGCATTTGTAAGATATCTATGATTTTGATTTGTCTTGGCCAAAGCCCAGATTACCAAGGAATTACATTTTGAACATATTCAACTAAGAATTATCTTTGTAGCAACTTTTCCTTTGCCATATTGAAATTTTGGGAATAAAATCAGATTTTGTTTTAAAAACCAGCTATGTTTCTTTCTAGTGCCAGAATGATTTTTTATATTTTAAAGCAGAATAAAGCAATGCTTATAGTCTATCTAAAACTTATTTTAAGCATACTGTGGAGAAAAGAGCCCCATTTTTTGCATTTGCAGACCTGGGTTCAAATGTTTGCTCTGCCAGTTAGAATTTATATTCATTTTTGGTAAGTTTTGCATGTGAAAAAAGCAATAATAATAATAATAATAATTTCTTTATTTGGTTATATAAAAGTTAAATGATCAAATATTTAAAATACCTGACACATAGCTGGCACTTATTTGATGGTAGCAGTCTCTCTTTTGCCCTTTATTCTTTCTATATGTAGGGATAAGTGTACAAATAAATAAATGTGTGTGTATGCTTATGTGCATATATGTGTTTGTATAGCCACACATACTTATGTATGTACTTATGTGTCTGTTGTCTTCTCTCTCTCTCTAACGTGTATTGTGTAATATTTTATGTAGCCACTTATTCTATTAAATTCTGAGGGAAATAATTCTTATAGGAATGATATATAGTTATTGAATTCAGGAAACATGGATTCTATGCACCACATAAAGTTATTTTAAAAGTTACTACGTTTTTGGGTCCTAGCATTTCTGTAACTTTATATTAACCTGAATTTTTAAACCTGGAATATTTATAAATCCTTAAAAGGGGATATGACGGATATTTATGTTTCTTCTACAAATTCCCAGAAGGCTTTGGAGAAATAGTGTTTTTCTTCTTCTTCAACATGTAATTCACAGAATAATATACTGCTACATCTTGATTAGTGTTCAGAAAGATGTGCATTGGTCAACTTGCGAAGATGTATGGGAATATAAGAAACGAGATAATCTATTTATTAAATGTCCAAAAAGAGAAGTGTCAGTTTTGAAAAGACAGAAAATGCAAGGTGGGAGTTGAATCTTTCTTAAAAATTGATGTTCGTGTGATTCAGGTTTTACTAAATAGCAAGGCACCAGTTTCCTGAGAAGGGTTGTACAGCTGAGTGTGTTCATAACTGATTTGGATCTTTTTCTTTGTAGAATAGTAATTCAACAAAATGAGGCATAATACTACATGTTCTCTTATAATGATGTAGGCTTTCTAGCAAAAGCAGCTGTTACTATCCTAAGAAAGTAGCCTGTATATCTTGCCTAAATATCTTATCTGAATTTGAATCTTGTGACTGCTGAATAACTACCTCAAATCTTAACTAATTGGCTGCTCTCAGACACTAAAGAGAGGGTTGTTACAAAGAAGCAGAATGCTTAAATGAGGGATAAAATCCATCAAGCTAAGTATTTATCACAAAAGCCTGAACTCTTGATTTTAAGTGATTTTTTTTTTTTTCCAAACGCAAACTAGTTAAAACCTGTGTTTTCTCTATATTTCTTCTGATTATAAAGACAAGATGGTAAAGACAAGACTTGTTAAACACAAAATGAGTGGTAACCTCCAAATCTACTTACTCGTGAAGTCCACTTCTGTGTTAAGGATGCTGTGTTATCTGGGACCAGGGACTAAGTATTTCCAGAGCGAGTAATTCTTTTTCAGTGGATGCATCTATGATCTAGTTTTGTGGAGTCGACAACTCGACTCATACCACGATTCTTACTCATTTTTATTATAGCCATGGGTAACAATGTTAAGGAGTAGCAAGGCGGTTTTGGGTCAGACACTATAGAATAGTTTGAAAGTATATATTCTTCACATGTATGACCTAATGACCATTTCCATTTAACTCTCTTAAATGTTTAGTGATTTTATTATTGTACAACCTAAAAGCTCTCAAATTTCTGTTTTGTAAATAAGAAAGTACCATTTTTCTACATATGGTGTATCTTTTACTTTTGTCCAGAATGCATTAAGTGTACTAAGACCTAGCATCTTTACCTAAGATAAATACACATCAACCATCTCAGATAGTGGTAGCTATAAAAAAGCATTTGCTGATCTGCTGATCTGGACAAATTGGTTAAGAATGTTTTTCATTGAAAATTATGTTAAAGATTCTCTTTCCTCTAGAATCCAAAGTAGTAACTTTCTGTAAGATTTGTATTTTGAGATATTCTAAACATACAGAAAATGACATAATAAGCACTCATATTCAAACTTGGCATGTTAACATTTTGTTTTATTTCTTCAGATCTCACTCTTTTTAAGAACTATAGTGCCACAAAATAGTAAATATTGTGTCTTCTGATGTTGTACCTTTTTCTCCCTCTAGATTTATTTTACTATGTTGAAGTAGTGTTTATCTGTATTCTCACATTTTTGTTTTTGGGGATTTTAAAATTTATATTAGCGACATCATATCAAATCTACCCCTTTGAAAATTTTTTCTTTCAAAATTATGTTTAGGGGATTTATAAACATTGATCCATACAAGTTTGATTTCTCTTTTCTCTCTTTTCTTTTCTTTTCTTTTCTTTTCTTTTCTTTTCAGGGTCTCAAGTCTGTTGCACAGGCTGGAGTGCAGTGGTGCAATCTCAGCTCACTGCGGCCTCAACCTCCCAGGCTCAGGTGATCTTCTCGCCTCCGCTCCCCTGAGTAGCTGGGACTACAGGTGCACACCACCATGCCCGGGTAATTTTTGTATTTTTTGTAGAGTTGGGATTTCACCATATTGCCCAGGCTAGTCTTGTACTCCTGGTCTCGAGTGATTTGCCCTCCTTGGCCTCTCAGAGTGTTGGGATTACAGGCATGAGCCACTGCACCGACCCGTGTCTGATTTCTTAGGGTTTTTTTTTTTTTTTAAAGCTTTTATTGAATTTTAACTTCATATGGAAAGCTGCACAAATCATAAATGCACATCTTGAAGAATTTCACAGAATGAACACACTTGTGTAATCGGTGCCTAGCTCCAGTAACCCATTTGTTTGTACTCTAAAAGTCCCACCATGCTTTATCTGCTTTTTAGTTACTATCTTCCGAGGTAACCATATTCTTACCCTTAACAACATAGATTAGTTTTGTCTGTTTTTGAACTGTATATAAATGGAATCATTTGGTATAGTCTTCTGTGTCTGGGCTTTTTTCCTCAATGTTAGCTGTGTGAACTCCCTCGCTGTTACTGTGTGTAGGTAAGTGTCTCTCCTGAGTGCTATCCGTAATCACAGGAATATGCCACCATTTACTTACATTTGTTCTATTGGGGGTGTTTTGGTTGTTTTCCTGTGTTTGGCTATTAGGAATTATACTGCTCTGAAGATTATTGTACATGTCTTTTACTTGTTATGTTTAGCTGTGTACCTAGGAGAATTTTTGTATTATCAGGTATCCATAGCATAGTGTCAACTTAGTGTCTGTATTATAGGTTATCTGTACAGTGCTGTCATCATTAGTAGACAGTCTTCTAGAGCAGTTGTTCTACTTTACCCTTATACCATGAATGTGTGAAAGTTTAAATTGTTCCACACTCAGGTTATCTTTCTTATTTTTGTCTTCTGGGTGGGTAAAAATTCATTTGTTTTTAACTGCTCTATAACATTCTGTAGTTTGAGTAAAGCATGATTATTTATAAATCCCTTCCTTAGTAGATGGACAATTTGATTGCTTTCCATTTTTTACAATCAGATAATACTTCAATGAATGTATCTATTTATATATGGTTTTGTGCATCTATTTGAGAGTTTCTTTAAGATTATAAGTTGAAGTGGGATGTATGAGTTTTAGACAATAATATGCTTTTGTTTTTATTTTGTATTAATTGACAAGTACAGATTGTATATATTTGTGGTGTATGACATGATATTTTCATGTATGTGTATTTTGTGGACTGGTTAAATCAAGTTTTTTAACATATGCATTACCACACATACATATTTTATCATGGTGAGAACACTTGAAACCTGTTCTCTTAGCAATTTTCATGTATGCAATATATTATTATTTATAGTCAGACATGATATACAATAGATCTCTTGAACTTACTACTTCTGTCTAACTGAAATTAGATGTGCTTTGACCAACATCTCCCCAATTCCTCCTTCCCCCTAGCATCTTTATTTACATGATATATTGCTAAATTTTTCTCTAGTGGGGCTGTACCATTAAGTGATATTTTGGTTTTATTACGAATCATACATATAGAGTGTAAAGTGTAGTGATGCCTCTTTAAAAACAGTATTATGCAAAGCTTAATAACAATTTGTAGGAAATGTAGTGGGGAGAGATGAAACATTCTTTGCAGCTCCTGGCATAAAATTAAAGGTTCCATCATTATTTTCTCTGTTGCATTATTCATTATGATGTTGCCATGAAATGCACACTCTGGAATCCATTACAATTCATGTAAATTCTCTCAAGATCTTTAGGTAGGATCTTTAAATTTTTGAAGATTTCTTCTTTATGATAGTTCTTTTTTCCCTATATTACATAGTCATTGCATATATTTTGATCTTGACATTTTACCATCCAGTGACATTACATACCAAGGTACTTTGGAAGGTTTATATAATTAAATTAATGGATATACATTTTGTGACATTCAAAGGATTTGATTCTAAGCAAAATGGCGACGTGAGATACAACTTATTCTAGTTGCTCCCATTGAATTTTCTGAAAATTTCATGTGCTTGTATTTTATAATTTTAACTTGATAATGCCAAGATATTTTCCTTGTTATTAGCTGTAAGAACAGACAGAGTTAATGTTGGTAAAATGACCAAAGCAACCTTTAATCTAGGTTCTTAAATAAATAGACACTATTAGTAAGGTAGGTCAGCATTTTTCTCAAAGAAAGAAATCTAATTAGTTTACTTGTTACTATTTCTTTTTTTGTAATTTTCATTTTCTCTCAATGCCATTTTCCCCCACCCAGGATCTTTAATTAGTCTTGATCTAGCCAGCCCCCAGTTTCTCTGTTCAGCTGAGAAACGCATATTGCTACACAGAGTATCTTTCAGTCACTGTCCCTCCCACTTTTTCTTTATGAACATCAACACAATCTCCTCTCCACAAACAAATGTATTTTGAATGAACAAAACACAATTAAATATCAACTCAAAATTCTATGTAGATTTTTCAGAGTAAAATTGTGTCGGTAAATTTTAACTGAGTACCCAATTATTGCCAGCATCTTAACTTTTCCAAACCTTTTATATTTAACTATTTATAGAAGGCTTGTACAAATGACAATTTTGGTTTAGTTGGTCAGTTGTAAAATCATATTGCTATTGCATTCCTGTCTTTTGTTAATATTTTTCCTATGATTAAAGTGACCTGAGATTGACTTTGTCAGCTTTTATTATTTTTCAATCTAGCAATATTTGAATTTAAATCTCTATAGATCATGCATTGAGGCAATTTAAGAAATATAATTTCTCAACAGTTTCATTATTCAGATGAATACTAATATATGTATTGTTTATATGCAGATCCTTACCTGAAATAACATTTTTGTTTTCTAGTAGATTTTAAGAATCAGTGTCATAAGGTACCATACTATTTCCCATTCTTGTCATTTCCAGTCAGTATTTTGTTAATTCCTACATGCCTTGTTCAAGCCTGTTTTCAATGCATAGCGTAGTGCTGGCACATGGTCTGAACTTAATAAAACTATTCAGTGAATGAATTGATTTCATCGTTCTTTCTCAGAAAAGAAAGTTGTCTATTTACCACAAGGTTAATGTTAGTCCGCCTTTAAATGCAATCTTTTTTTTTTTTTTTTTGAGACGGAGTCTCGCTCTGTCCCCCAGGCTGGAGTGCAGTGGCCGGATCTCAGCTTAGTGTCTGTATTATAGGTTATCTGTACAGTGCTGTCATCATTAGTAGACAGTCTTCTAGAGCAGTTGTTCTACTTTACCCTTATACCATGAATGTGTGAAAGTTTAAATTGTTCCACACTCAGGTTATCTTTCTTATTTTTGTCTTCTGGGTGGGTAATGCAAGCTCCGCCTCCCGGGTTTACGCCATTCTCCTGCCTCAGCCTCCCGAGTAGCTGGGACTACAGGCGCCCGCCACCTCGCCCGGCTAGTTTTTTGTATTTTTTTTTTTTTTAGTAGAGACGGGGTTTCACCAGATTAGCCAGGATGGTCTCGATCTCCTGACCTTGTGATCCGCCCGTCTCGGCCTCCCAAAGTGCTGGGATTACAGGCTTGAGCCACCGCGCCCGGCTTAAATGCAATCTTTTGGAAGACTATGTTGAAAGGAATATGAAGACTTTACAGTGGTTGAACAGTTCACATATTTTAAGGCTATACTTGAAGGAAATAATCTTTTACAAGTAAAAAATTGTTCCATTGTGTTAAACATAAAGAACAAACCAAAAAACTGTGGCCAGATTATTATAGTGAGTTCTTATTTATCTTTACAAAAACCACGTAGAATATAACTATTACTAGAAGTTCGCTCTGAGGAAAACAAGGAAACTGTCATCAGATTTGAGAATTTTTTTCTGGACTGTAACTCCTGTGTATTTTCTTCTCTGCATTATTGACTCTTGGACCAGTCTCCTTTTCTACAAGGTGGGGGATTGAATGATTGAATAAAGTACTGACTGATTACCTGAAAAACTTTGAGGATCCATGCTAGACCATGTAGCACATAACAGGTAGGTTGGTTTACCTTAATGGATGTCACCTCTTCTGTACTGTCATTGTGTTAGTATTTGGGGAAGGAGTGGATATAATTGCGTGTGTTTGGGCTGCTATGCTTAACCAGAAGTTCCGAAATGATGTTACTGTTGCTACATCTAAAGGACAGTTTTCAATTGCTTGTCTTCTCTGAAATATTTAACACTGGTGACTGCTTCCTCTTTCTATCATTCCATGTTCTCATGGCGTGTTCTCTTACTTACTCTTCCTAAGACTTTCTTGTGGGCCCTTTTTCTGCCCATATCATACATTTATTTTCCTGTATTCTTCCTTATCTTCTCCCTCTGTACATTATTCTAGATGAGCTCACTTACTCCCAAAGCCTTTGCTACCATCTTTGGTGTTGGAATTCCTACTTTTGTATCTCTAGCTCATATTTCTTCTCTGAATTTGATATCTGAATTTACAGTTGCCTCCTTGATATCCCTGCTTAAATGTCCCATAAGAATTCATCTAAATCCATGTATAGTATCAAGTACATTGTCAGCTCCTGCCCCACGTATCAAACTATGCTTCTCTTATGACACTTGCTGAATTAATGAATAACAGGCACGATTTTACACTTAATTGCCTAGTCTGAAATATTGGGTCATCCTGCACATCTCCCTTCTCATCTTCACTCTAAAATGTCTACTGGATCCATTGATTCAGTCTCCAAAATAGATTCCAGATGTGTTTATCTCACTACAGCCCACTGATTCTATCCTAGTCTAAAACTTTCACTTGGATCACTGCAATGATCTCCTAATTGATTTACTCAATTTTTTATACCCTTTATCTGCTCCAATTCACTAGGTAACAAAAATTACCTTTTTTTTAAAAAAATGGATTTTTATATTCTGCTTAAACTTTTGCTGTTGTTTTCCTTTAAACATAGGGTAAAATCCAAATAACTCTTCAGCTTGGCCCTGCAAAGTCTGGATTGTGCCTGTCTCTCTAGCATCATCTTTCTTTACTCAGCATATTTCTGACTTTTCTTTCTTACTCCACCTATGCTGGTCTAATTTAATTAATTGATGGCTTTATATTCTTGTGTGCCTTGTGACCTTTGTGCATAGCATTGCTTTTCTGTAGGACTGGGTAATGGATGCAGAGGTGAAAGATCAGGATGATTCTAAAATTTCAAACTTGGTAATTGTGTTTCTTTTGACAGATTCTTTCTATCTATCTATCTATCTATCTATCTATCTATCTATCTATCTATCTAATCAAGGATTAAAGTATAACATGTATATAAGCTGACACTAACCTAACCTTCTATAACTTAAAATATTTCAGAGCTTTTCTTTGTGTAGTGATCCTCCAAAGATTTCATGCCGTCCATGTCTCTTTGCATATTGTGTTTTCTTTGTTTGTAAAGTACCCCTTCCTTATATGGTAAATGAACCTCTACTGTCCCTCAAGATCCAGTGGAAATAAGCTTCCTCTGGGAGGCAGGAGCCTGCAGAGTTGTTGATGATAGTTTCCTTTATGTCATCCATGTACATTTTGCAGAAGATGTACCTGAAACATAAAAAAGTTAAGTAGCTGGTCCAATTACGAAGTGACACAGCCAGAATTTGAACTTTCACATGTCCGATTTTAAAGCATGAGCCTTTGTTTGATACAGTCATTGTTTAATAAACACTTATTAAATCAGTGGGTCAATAAAAAGATAAAACACTAAATGACCTAATTAGTAAAAAAGTCTTAATGGGATCAAGGATAAAAGTGTCTTAACTGATATAGAAAATAAAGATTTGATAAAGAAATCTGTATCTGTGGAATGGTTCAACTTCTATGCCAGTTAAAGTTAACCTTGCTTTGTAGTATCTTAAGATGCCTCTGGTTCTCAAAAAAGGTATAAAGCTGAACTTTAGTAAAATAGGGCATGGAATGAACAAATTTCTTTTAATTAAAAAGGGCAAATATATATCATATACATTTTTCATATACTTTGATTGTTTTGTGCATTTATGCCTTATTCCCTTCAACTTGATTGTTAGCTTCTTTGAACAAAAATATTTCTTATATTTTCTTAGTGTCTCTTGTAATATCCAGTTCTACTTGATAACTATTTCTTCTGTGTAAAATAAATGATGGTGACTTATCTCTTCATAACTTAATTTTAGTAATGAAACTTCAAATATTTTCAAATAGTGATGTAACTGATTTTTTTAATGCAAACCATTAATTTGAAGCATTAATGTACAAGAAAAATGGAACCAACTGTTTAGTACTAGGTTCAATACTGTCTTTTTAAAGAAGAAAAGTACTCAGGTATGCATGATGTCAAGGATAATCAGTGGAGAAAAAGCAGTTTATTTTGGATCTAGCTTAGAAGAAAGTAATATTCTAACATTTAACTAGTAGGTGAATTTAAGTATCTGTACACCTCTATTTTAGGACTTGTTTTGCCTTTTACTTTTCATTTTCTTTCAAATATGAAGAGATACTCACATTTGGAAGGACATATTCTTATTAACACTTATGAGATTTTTTGGTAAATGAATTGAATATAAACAACTATTGTGTTTGTCTTTTTGTTTTGTAAAAAAGATTTCAAGCTGAAGATCCCAGTCATATAATTAAAAGGCCTGATCCCATTCAATCCTTGAATACATCTATAGAAATAGAATTCTTAAAACATATACACAAAAGAGAATATGGTGCCTGTTGAATTTAATAGTATGTTCAGTCAAATTATTATACTACCAAAACAAATTCAATTTTGATTAGGAAAAATGATTTTTTTGTATATTTATACATAATGTACGTATTATAGGCCATCATTGACACTAAAGAAGTTAAAGGAGTGGGGTTGGGGGTAGAAATAACACTTGTACTATGTTAAATCAGAAAAATAATCATACTTGGCAGTTTTCGTTTGCAGAATGCAGGAGAGGCTGAAGGCTGTTGTACAGTTCAAAGAGCACATTCCACAGATACAGCAGTTGTTGGTTGCCTGCAGGGATCATCAGAATTGAGGGGGTGGTGGTAGAGCTCTGTATCACAAAAGTCCAGGCTGTTGGACTGTGTGTTTGCCAAGAAAAAAAAAATGTTTGCACTTTTTTGAGAAGTTGTTTAGAAATTAGCATCATATAATTGAAGTGTATTTTAAAGATGGCACTTTTGCATCAATTTTTAATCTGTACAATAATCAGATGACATTCTTGTTTCTCTTTTGCTGCTTCTTGTTCTTTAATAATTTGGTTTCAGATTAAGGTTTACTTGTTCAACTGTGGAAACAGAACTGCTGACTATTAAACTGTCAGTTAAACAGAGAAATATAAATAAATTATATTTCACTATCATATATTCAGTTATCATTTTTACAACTAGCATATTAAGCAATTTCAACAAGTTAATTCAAGACTGTTAAGAGAGCCTTCTTTAGCTGAAAATATGCCAAAGGGTAGCTTTTTCATCTGGCATGTCAAGACTTATGCTGAATTAACACTTGTATCATTTCCCTACAGAATATACAAGTTATACTTTCTACTGTTAACTTAAATAATGTAACTGAAAGTTCTCTGAAAACTATAAATTGTAGAACAGTTATAAATTAACATTAAGTTTCTTGAAATGTGTATTGTACATGATATCATATGTGTACTTTTAATAATTTATATCAAGTTTCAGCAAAGTATGTCAACATAGTTTTTGGCTATATTCTTAGCTTTAAAAGTAGCTAATTAGTGATGCTCTGTTATAATTTTTAGGTTTAAGAAAAACCCCCAAAGCCTTATCTGGATGTAGTCTTGAATTCACAAGAATTTGGGATAAAGGGTTTTGTTGGGTCCAGATGTGTTTTATCTAGCCTGTCATAATCAGTTACCAGAAGATTAGTTAATGTGGTACACAAGAAGAGAAACATGAATATTGGAATTAACTGTTGAACAAACTTTTGTGTCCACTGTAGTAAGAACTTCTTTATTTTTACTTTTTAAGATTTGTTACTTTCAAGTTTACAGATGCTTAAAATGCAAAAAGGGGACAGAGGCTAATTTAGAAGAATCCCTGTACCCACCATTCAGATTTAATGGATGCTACTATTTTGCCATCTTTTATTTTAGGACTCTTAGTTAAGAAATCTTAAAAGAGAAAGACCTTCTATTTCAGTCTTGAAATGCCCATTTCTGAATTGGTTATTTCACAGCAACCTTGTAAGGCATTTAACTGATACTTCTTTCGTATTATACTACTAGACTTGTCAATGTAGTTTACTCAAAATGGCTGCCACTCCTTGGTAGTACGGCTCAGAGAAGACCCAGAAGCCTTTCTATTCCAGAATTTCAGCTTTCTTACTAGTTATTTCCATAAGATATGAAATTATTTTATTTTCCAATCTTTAGCTATAGGACATTGGGGGCAATTATTAAGCATAAATGCTTTATGGAGACAATAACACATTAAGCCATTTTTAGTCATTATCATTGTCACCGGAAGCTGTTGCAATAGAACTGGATTCCAAGAACAGGGTTACTGGAAGGAAGGTAGCTCAGGGTGAGGTTCGCCTTCAGCATTTCATTGATATGTCAAAATGAGAAGTGTCAAATGAGACATACAACACAGAATCACATGTCACAGAATTCTTCACTAGGGCTATATGGGACAAAATAAATTGATAATAAAAGATTATATGAGGTCCCTGACTTTTGGTAAAGCAAAAAATCAGTTCCCATGCCTTAATATGTATGCAAAACTGCCAAGGGAAACTGCTTTTTGCTTTGCAACGTACATTCACATAATTTCATAAGTAGATGTCCTTAAACACATTTTACTAATGAGAGCAATAAGTAACAAGGAAATTCAGTAACTTTCTAAAATCTCATAGCTGGGAGGTTAAAATTCTAGATTTTGGTACTACGTTTTCTGCCATGAAGTCTGTTGTCTGTCCTGTGTTACGTCGTATGATTCACTGCCTTCATTACCAAAATGTACTACTTCTACCTTTAAGCCTATCTTAAACTTACCTAGATTTAAAGAAACATTTCAAGTCCTATAATTTCCCATAAAACATTCCCTACAACATATAGTGCTCTTATTTCTCTGAATACTTAATGCTTACAGTATATACAGTAAGCACATATTTTTATGGTCTCCCATATTCCACTAATGTTGTATGTATGTTTATTATTCTTTTAAACAGTTGTTTGACTCCTTAAGATCTGGGCCCTGGATTATACTTTGGGTTTCAATTATTGCCAGTCTGGTATCGAACACTTAGTGGATACTCAGTAACACCTGACTCTGGGCTTTATTCCCAGTTCTGACAATGAGCAGGTGTGTGGTAGTGGGCAAGTTGCTTAATATCTCTGTGCTCTAAATTTTAATTTGTAAAAATGGGATAAAAATAAAGCCTATCTCAAAGGGTTGTTGTGGGAATTAAATCGAACTTTGCAATATAAAGCACTTAGCCTAGTGCCTAGAACATAATAATTGCTTAGTAAATGCTAACTTTTGTTATTATTGTTTATCCCAGAGTAGTATCACAGAGTGAAATGTCCATGTTCAGAAATTCAGACTTACCTCAGAAGCAAATAATCCCAAATTCCCACTTTTTAAAAGTCATCCACACCTCTCCATCTTCAGGGAAACAGCTGTATAACTTGTTACTTTGACTCATGTTCACTAGCAAGAATTTTAAACCCTAGGTTCTTTGCCTCCAAAGTTTCCTAATAAAAATGAATCTCAAGAATTAGTTTCATTTTTAATTCTATATATTTTACTTTATGCATTAAAAAATATTTTTTTCTAAGGAGGAAATAGGTGTTTTAGTATTTACCACCAACTGTGTAATTTATAATGAACAGAAATTTATTGATTCACAATTCTGGAGGCTGGGAAATACACTATCAATATATGGGCATTTGATAAGGGCACTTTTTGCTATGGCATCACGTGGAAGAAGAACAAAGAGAAATAGAAAAAGGAAGGCTGAACTTACCCTTTTATAATGGCACAAATTCCACCATGAGGCCTAGTCACCTCTTAAAGGCCACACCTCTTAATACTATTACAATGGCAACTGAATTTTAGCATGATTTTTGGATGGGATGTATGTTCAAACCATAGTATCTCATCCCTGGGCCCTCCAAACTAATGTCCTTCTAATATACAAAATATATAGCTTCAAAAGTCTTAATTTATTCCAGCATCAACTCAAAGATCCAAAGTCTAGAGTTTCATGTATGGGTGAGACTCCAGTCACCATTCGTCTTGAGGCAAATTTCCCTTCTGGAATAGTATAGTATTTCTCCCTATTCCAAAAGGGAGAAATAGGTAAGAAAAAAATGGGTAACTGATCTCGAAGAAGTGTAAAACCCAACAAAGCAAACAGCATTAAATGTTAAAGCTCCAGAATAATATTCTTTGTCTCTATGTCCCACCACCCAAACATACTGGGGTGGGAGTTGGGCCCCCAAGGCCTTAGGCATCCCCACCCCTATGGCTTTGCTGGAATCAGCCCACATAACAGCCCTCAAGGGTTGGCGTCTTGTACCTACAGGTGTGCCAGGCTGGTGTTACACTCTGGCAGCTCTACAGTACTGCGGATGGCCTCATCACTGTGGTGGCTCTGTCCCTGGGGCAGTTCTTGGCTTGGGTACCCAGGCTTTCTGAGGCATCTTTTAAAATCTAGGTGGAGGACGTCATAGCCCCACAGGTCATGCACTGTATACATCTGCAGAATTAGTGCCATGTGGACACTGCCAAGGTTTATTGTTTGCATCCTGTGGAGTGGTGGCCCAAGCTGCGACTGGGCTGGGTTGAGCCATGGCTGGGGGAGCCAAGGAGAGATGTGCCAGAATTTGGTGAGCAGACACTTAAGGTGGCTCAGGGTAAGGAATGCTGAGGTCCTGCAGGCGCCCTGGGTTTCTCTCTCAAAGCTTTTCTGCCCTCAAACACGTGATGGGAGGAACAACCTGGAAAATCTCCACGGTGCTTTCAGGGTCATTCTCTGATTATTTCGAACAATAATTTCTGACTTTTCTCTATCCATACTGATTTCCTTATCATATGGTCACAGGGCTGCACCTTGATTTTCTTTACCAAACATGCTTTTCCATTCTTTACATGATCACACTAGGAATTTTCCAAATCTTTATGTTCTGCTTATTTAATTATAAATTCCATCTTTAAGTTATTTCTCTCATCTCATATTTTAATATATGGAATTAAAAGAAGCCATACAGTACCATGAAATGCTGAGCTGCTTTGGTAATTCTTCGGCCAGATATTCTAGTTCATTGCTTTTAAGTTCTACTCTCCATAAAGTCCTAGTACACAGACATGCAGCCAAATTTGTTGCTGCTTTATAACAAGGATAGATCTCTCTCAGATTTCAGTACCTTGCTCCTAATTTCCATCTGAGTCTTTACTGTCCGTATTTCTACCAGCATTCTGGTCACAACCACTTATCTCTAGGCAGTTTCAGATTTTTCCCTACAACTCTTCTTCTGAGCTGACACAAGAATTGCCCTTAATGCTTTATTCATGTAAATACAGACTTTCCTACAGCATTCATTTCAAAACTGTTCCAGCCTCTAACTAGTACCTAGTTCCAAAGTCACGTGTACATTTTTAGGTATTTGTTATAGTAACAACTGCATTCCTGGTACCAGTTTTTGTCTTAGTCTGTCTTGTGCTGCTATAACAGAATATCACAGATTGAGCAATTTATAATAAACAGAAATGTATTGACTCACAGTTCTTGAGACTCAAAAGGTTAATATCAGGGTGCCAACCTCTCACAAGGGCTTTCTTGCTGCATCATCACATGGCAGAAGGGTAAAGAGAGGGAGAAAGAGGGGGCTAACCTCACCCTTTTTTAATAGTATTAATCCCATCCATGAAAGCAGAGACCTCATGGCCTAATGACTTCTTAAAAGTCTGACCTCTTAATACTATTACAATGGCAATTACATTTCAACATGAGTTTTGGAATGGACAACATGCAAACAATAGCAATAGTTTCACTAGACGGACAGAATCTCGTGACACCCAAAACATCTAAGAATCCCCACCAGAAAATTTAATTTATTTTCCACAGAGCACAGTCATGGTGCTCTACTAATAGTGTAAATTGGGTCATGTCACCCCTCAATGTGAAAGCCTTTACTTGTATTCGGAATAAAATACAAACATCTTACCTTAGCTTTGAAAGGCCCTCTGTAATCTGGCTCTTGCCTAGTTTTTCTTCCTCATCTATTGATTGGTACTTTCTCCCTGGTTCACTCTGCCTGGCATCATTGGCTTTCTCTCTGGTTTTGCAATCCTCCTTGCCTCAGGGCATTTGCTCTTTTCACTGTTGGGAATTTTCCCCTCCATGCCATATGTGTGGTTTGCTCCTTATCCTTTGGGTCTTATTTAAATAATGTCTTCTCTATGAGCTTTTGCTGACCACCCTACTTAAAGGTAGCTCCTCAATATAGGTAATAAAGGTAACTCCTCAATCCTTTATTGTTTTTATAGGTAATTTCATGTACTTATTTGTAACAAAGAAATTCGTTTGTTTCGAGACAGAGTCTTGCTCTGTTGCCGAGGCAGGAGTGCAATGGCACCATCCTGGCTTATGGTAGCCTCACCCTCCTGGGCTCAGGTGATCCTCCCACCTCAAATATGTTTGTTCAATGTCTGTTCTGTACCATTTTGCAAACTCCATGAGGCACAGGATGTGTGAGTCTTGCTCAAGACTGTCATAATATGGGGCTGGACCTTTGTCGATCAGTAAATATTTACTGAATGAATGAATGAATGAGGGGAACATGAATAGTCAGCTCTTTGGAATATATAAACTCATTTGTTTTTTAATAAACTCATTTATTAGACAAGGAAAAATGAGAGAACAACCATAACATTTAAATTCTGAACAGCTTTCAGAGTAATTCATGAGCTACAGTTGAATGCTTTAATCTCCTCAGTTATTCAGAAATGAAAAGTAATAGTTCATTATATGACAAGGGGAACCACCCAGAAAATCAGAATTTTAAAAAACGTACTTAACTTCCTTTCATCTGCTACACCTTCCCTCTGCCATATTCTAAGCCTATACCCAATTAACTTTATTTCATAATAACATTGTGTTATGATTGACTCATTTCATTACCATATATCCAATTAATGTACATAGATTTAACTGCTTTTCTGTCATATCTAACATTTATTTTAAAAATTTATTATTGGTATAGAAAGTTATATGTCAAAACTTAAATATTTCTGATCTTGTTACAGAGTAAGTCAACAGCCTTCTATACTTAAAACATGTTTATTGAGCCGATTTTTATTAACTAGAGGCTTCATTCCAGTAATGTATAGATTTAGATGGTAAACCTTTAAAATTGTATGTGGAAATAAATCCCATAAAGATATACTCTCCTAACTTTTCTACCTCTCTTTTTGGGGAAAAAGTGTTTAGTAGAGTTGGAGAAAGACTTGGATAGAATATTTTCTTTCTCTAACTCAATGATAACCTGATATTATTTTCATTAGTATCTTAAATAACAAGTGATCATCTTATCCTGGATAACCTTATGATTTATAAAAATGAAAAAAGACAGTAATGTATAGTTTATACCTTGATCATTATTTGGGAGACATTACTGCGTCAAAATTTAGGCAATTTTTTAAGAGAACATGACTGTTACTGACTTTATTACCATATTCCTTTAATTCTTTAGAGATCACTAAATGCCTGGTAGTTCCAGTAAGAATTCATGATATTCTTTTTTCTTTATTTCACTTTTGGCTCAACATGATAATTGATTTCTTGAAGTCTTGTTCTTTTTTGGCTGTACCAATTTTGTGTAGAGTAGTTCATGCAAATGAATGTGTGTTTATGAATGCCTGTTTGAGGAAATCTTACTTAGGTCACAGGATGTAACAAGGTGAAAAAAGAAGGCCTATGTATTCACTTGATGCATTCTACTATTATTTACTTCTCTTAGGACCCAGAGATCACAAGGACAATATATTACTTAAGTGATAAGTATCATCATGCTACTCTTTCTCTCTTTCTCACTAAATGAAACTAAGTTATACCTTGTAATGGTTAATTTTGTAAATCAACTTGCCTGGGCTAAGGGATGCCTATGTATCTGGTAGAACGTTATGTCTGGGTGTGTCCGAAGTGTTTCTGGAAGAGAGGAGCATTTTAATATGTAGAGGTAGTCACTTGAGTGAGGAAGATGACCTTCACCATGGAGGGTGGGCAGCATCTAATTAATTGAGGGCCTGAATAGAACAGAAAGGCCAAGGAAGGGTAAATTTTCTCTCTACTCCAGCTCGGACTTCTATTTCTCCTGCTCTTGGACATCAGTGCTTCTGGTTCTCTGGCCTTCAGACATAGCCTAGGACTTATGCCAGGGGCTCCCCTGTCTTGGACCTTTTGATGTGAACTGGGAACTATACTTCTGGCTCTTCTGGGCCTTCATCTTGCAGATGGAAAACCATGGGACTTCTCAGCTTTTATAATCACGTGATTCAATTCCTCATAATTGTTGTGGAGATATATTCTGTTTCTCTAGAGAAACCTTAAAACATGCCTGATTCCAGTTCTTAATAATTTTGTCTTACTGTGTCTGATTGATTTCCTCCCTCCCTCTTTTCTTCTTTTCCTCTCTTCTTTCACCACTCTCTTTTTTTTAAATCAATTTCTATCCTTCTTTCAAAGAAGATAAAAAGACATGGATTCAGTTATCAGAAAGTGTAAACAAATCAATCAATATAAAAAGAAAAATTGGTATCAAATAGTAAAATGATTTTCTGCTTGGATTAGGGAGGAGGAGGTATCTGGTTGTGTGAAGTAGGTGGAGGGAGCAGGAAGGTCTGATTCCTTCTTAAACAGCTTAAATCAATCCTCTTCCAGAGGTACCTAGTCCGCAGAAGATCTGGGGATATCTGTGGTATGGATCATGTAGTTTCTTGGTTTGTGCCCAGTGTTAGCCAGTGATTCAGCTTTTTGAGGTCTAGTTGATCAGGTGTAACTCACGTATTAGCATTCTAACTTCCAAAATTTTGTTGCCTTTCTTTTGAACTTTCTATCCCTATAGGTTTATTCCTTTTTTGATTAGTCTTTGGCTGTCATTTCTGTATAGTTTATGGAGGGAGAAGGGCTAAATGTATACCTTTCCTTTTTAATTTTAACTGGAAGTTCTCATTACACTCTTTACAGAAATGTGTGATATATCTAGTTACATACAGAAGGAGAGAAAGAAGCAATTTCTAATTACAAAAAATCCCAAGAGAGAGGACATGCCCTGTGACCTAATAAAAGTATTTAACTTGATGTATACCTATTTGTTCTACAATTCCCTGGAGTGTGATTTGAGCTAAGGGCAGGAATAAAAACTTTGAGTTTTTCTCGAGAGACACATATATTGCTGGACCCTCAAGCACAAATGCTTAGCAGACATATGGTATCAGTCTTTCCATAAAATGTTTGTACTGAAGAATTATGAACATATAACCTGATTTGTTAACTTCTTTCTTTTTTGACTAGTGGTCTTTTCAAAGTAGAAGTTTTAGGTTTACAGAAAAAGTGATTTGTAAGTACAGAGTTTCCATTATTCCTTTTCCTCTCCTAACACCGTTTCCCCTATTATTAACATCTTGCATTAAATACATTTGCTAAAATTGATGAACCAATACTGATACAGTATTATTAGCCAAAATCCAGAGATCACATTAGTGTTCATTTTTTGTGTTGTTTAGTTCCGTGGGTTTTGACAGATGCACAATGTCATATATCCACCATTACAGTATCATACATAGAAGTTCCCTTCTGCAGTGCCAATTCATATCTCCCTCCTCTTTGAGCCCCTGCCTTATTGAATCACTGAACTTATTACTGTCTCTGTAGTTTTGCCTTTTCTTGAGTGTCATATAGTTGGAATAATATATTATGTAGCCTTTTTGAATGACTTCTTTGACTTACCAATATGCACTAAGGTCTCTCCTTGTCTTTTTTTAATTTTTATTTATTTATTTATTTTTGAGATGGAGTCTCACTCTGTTGCCAGGCTGGAGTGCAATGACACGATCTCGGCTCACTGCAACCTCCACCTCCCTGGTTCAAGCGATTCTCCTGCCTCAGCCTCCTGAGTAGCTGGGACTACAGGCGTGCACCACCATGCCCAGCTAGTTTTTGTATTTTTAGTAGAGACGGGATTTCACCATGTTGGACAGGATGGTCTCTATCTCTTGACCTCGTGATCTGCCCGCCTTTGTCTCCCAAAGTTCTGGGATTACAGACAAGGCCTCTCCTTGTCTTTTTATGGTTTGATAGATCACTTCTTTTTATTGTTGAATAACAGTTCATTATATGGATGCTTCACAGTTTGTTTATTCATTTAGCTATTGAAGGACATTTGCTTGTTCCCGAGTTTTTGGCAGTTATATGTAAAGGTGCTATAAATGTCTCACATTCTTGTGTCGGTGTTTGTGTTTATGTCAGTTCATTTGGGTAAATACCTAGAGAGCAGTTTTCAGATTGTGTAATAAGGCCATGTGTATTTTTGTAAGAAACTATCAAATTGTCTTCCAAAGTGGCTGTGCATAACTTTGTATATTTAAAAAAATCTAGGTTGTTTCATACAGCAATGTATATTGCAATCAATAGTAACTTGTATTTCACTTATCACTGTTTAAACACACACAGTTTCACTGTAAATGTTTTATGAGTTCAGTATTTACTGCTACATTACTACTTAATGTTGCATTGGCCCTAACATTGATAGAAAACAGATTCTAATCAAAAGAAAGTACTCTATATATTTAAAGTAATGACATGGACACAGTTTACTTTCCATATAATGAAGGAATTCTCAACACCTTAGTAGAAATAAAAATACATAAATGAAGAGCTATGGACTGTGTTCAAATTATGATGATTCATTTGCTTTATATTTCATTTACTCATTCAGTAAACATCAGTTAAACACCTATGGTCCTTGATCTTAATGAGTTCTTATATTTCAGTCTCTATGCCTTAGACCAGTGGTCCTCCATACTCTAGGTTACATTAACATTATTTATAGTAAATATTTTATAATATCATCTTTATATCTTGAAATGAAATACAGAGGTAAAAGACTTACCTATACTTTGTTGAAGAACAGCTATTTAATACTCTAAAGTAATTTGTGGTAGTTATAGATTTTAAATTCCCAGACATTTATGTAATAAATGTTTGCATGTAGTATTGAATCATCCATGTAGGGAATGACTACAAATGCAAACTAATATTAATGCTTTGTACTTGAGTTTCAAATTCCAAGAGCAGCATTAATGTTGATTGTGTCATTTTCTGAAGTAGTGAACAACTCTTGGTTTAGTTCTGACAAAACAAAATACATTCTTGGTTTATGTTAGTTGTATTCCCAGATAATTCAATGTCTATTAAACTATGTAATAATATAAAATTATACATGTTATGTAATATTTTATGTGTGTGACATAATTACATAATATAATACATTATATTTATATTTGAATGGAAAATGAAGATAGAGTCTAGAGTTAATAACTATAAACCTATTCATACCTAAAAGAATGTCTGGTGGGAAATTTCAGGACATCTTACATTCCTTGTCCTTACCTAGTAAGTATGAGCAGTTCCCATCAATTATTATGACAACTATAAATGTCCCCTCAAATTTTTGACTCTCTCAATGGCACTGCCATTGTTGAGAACCATTGCGTTTGATTATTTAAAAATGAGTCTACTTGTAATTCAATTTGTCCATATGATACATCTTTTATTTCACCACAAAGTAAGTTAGTGGTTTCAGAAACCAGAGTTAGTGATGGATTGCCAATAAAGTCACAACATTTAGTTAGCTAACAACATCAAAAGTAAGACAAGTTTGCTTCAATATATAAAACTTAGAAAATTGAGAGATACAATGTGGGATAGAAAAGGTAAATTACTAGTACAGCATCACAAAACCTGCCAGTGGCACTGCACATTTTACTAAGCCTTGCTGTAACCATGTACTTTGGAAATTTGTTCTAAATCTCCTGTGCAAA
Organism: Papio anubis; assembly: GCF_008728515.1. Lineage (NCBI taxonomy): Eukaryota > Metazoa > Chordata > Mammalia > Primates > Cercopithecidae > Papio > Papio anubis. The sequence continues at coordinate 44,641,421 of NC_044979.1, read as the reverse complement.
AAGACTGATTTTTCTTCTTATCAATAACAGAGCAAAGAGGATGGAAGAAAAATTGGGAGCCCATTAACATTGTATTTTCCCATTAATGTGCTTTAAAATTAATTTACAATTGCTTTTATTTTACTTTCTTTTTTCTCTCTTCATTACATCAAGTATGTTTTCTTTGACACTTGTTATTCCTTTGTGATCACTGCATGTCTTTTCTTTTTACTGGCTTCTTAAATCCTGCTGCATTGCTTTTTGCCTTTTCTTCTTTTATCTTTTCTCTTCTGTTTAATTTTTAAATCCTTTACCCTTTATCTTTCTCTCTGTCTTTTTAGCTGCTCTCCCTTCCTTTGATTTCCTCTTAAACATTACTTCTTAACATTGTGTTATTTCATTGATTTTTTTTGTTTTATCTTTTTAAATTTTGTTTTGCTTTGGTATATAAGCAAAGACCTACCATGCTTACCCAAACTGAATTAAAGAGAAAAGATAGTGCTGAATCCTCTATACTACATGAAAACAACGTTTATTCAAACTTATTGCATGGATACTTAAAGATTTATATGACACGTTTTCTCCTGTTTTTTTTTTTTTTTCTTTTTGCCACTAGCTTTTTGTTTTTAATTAAAGCCTGAATAATTGATTTGCAGATACATAGCAAATTTAGTGTCTTTCATTTTGCTAATATGTTAATTTTAACTGTATACAAAATATGCCTTTGAGGCATAAATATTTGTTTAAAGTTAGACAACAACTAATTTTGGCTCTTATTAAATCTTTAGGATTAGCTGGAATACATTTATAATACTATTAAGAACACAAATATAGGACATAATAAATGAGAGATTATAATGAAATTGTTATTCTTTTGCAAAATTGCTTTATGTGTCTGAATAGTTTATATATTTGACTTAATATATATCATTTTTAATATTAATTTTATAACCCATTTTCCTTGGAATTTAAGAGAGATCTGAGACAAATGCATTTAAACCAAACTCAGCTAAACTGGGCTGATTGTTGGTTTTTGAGTCTGTCCTAGGGCATTCTAAGAAATAACTGTCAGGTGGATGTCTTGACAGCCACTTTTTATAGAGGGAGAGGAGCCGATGAATATTATAAGGAAAAGCAGAAGTGCATGAAATATTGGGTGCTTCATTTCTGTTTCAAGCAAGAGAATTCTTGAGGGACACTGAAGAAAGAGACCAAGAATTAGTGATTTGCACACAGAAAGTTAGAAATTCAGGTTTGACATAAGTGATTATCTTGCCTCATGTTTATCTTATATATGTATATATTCTGTTCATTATTGTTCCTATCCGTACTCAAGCTTAGTTTTACTTACAACTCACTGATAGACAAATATAGCATTCTCAGCATCTTTTCATTGCTGCTTATGACAGCTTTATATATGTGTATGATGTTTATATATAATTACATAATGTATTAGATGTTATTATATAACTCATTACTGATATTTTAAACAATAGTTCATTGATCCATTAATTTTATTGAACAGTTACTGAAGCTTTATTCTTAAAGCTAACTGTAAGAGTTGTTTTTCCCTCTTAATCATTATTAAATTCATACATTTTTCTTTCTGATAATGTTGCTGGAATTGTTTATTTCCCTTCTTTTGGTTATGATTCTTCCTAGGGTTAGATTGGTTTACATTTATTCTGCCCAGGAAGAAAGGGCTAAGTTGATTAGTAATGTTGACTGGATTTTAGTGTACATATCAAATATATTCAAAATAAACTTTTCTGACAACTAATGCACCTTAGAAATAAAAACTCTATAATAGTCTCTGCTACTTGGGAGACTAAGGAGGAAGAATTGTTTGAGCCCAGGATTTTGAGTCCAGCCTGGACAACATAGTGAGACCTCATCTCCTAAAAAAGAAATAAAAACTTAGTATTTTAGTTGTATATTTCATATTTAAAATTTTTAATTAATTAATTAATTTATTGAGACAGAGTCTTGCTCTGTCGCCAGGCTGGAGTGCAGTGGCGCGATCTCGGCGCACTGCAACCTCCACCTCCAGGGTTCAAGCAGTTCTCCTGCCTTAGCCTCCCGAGTAGCTGGGACTAAGGGTGCGTGCCAGCACACCTAGGTAATTTTTGTATTTTTAGTAGAGATGGGATTTCAGCATGTTGTCCAGGATAGTCTCGATCTGTTGACCTCGTGATTTCCCCACCTTGGCCTCCCAAAGTGCTGTGATTATAGGCGTGAGCCACCGTGCCCAGCCTAAAATTTTTAAAGGGACCTTTTATTAAATAATATCTTCTTAGCCTTGTTTTTCTATGTTAATTAAATACATTGAACAATTTCTTTGCTAATTTGCTAACTTTAGACACTTAATTCCCAAACCTGGTGATTATTAAACTATATTGGAGAAAAATTATTAAACTATATTGGAGAAAAATTTAAAACTTCCTTTTGTCAGATGGGTTCATGTCTTATAAATTTAGTTTGGTATTCTGTGTATGTGTGTGTTTGTGTAAAAGGCACTCTTAGTGTTCTTAATAGACTGCAATTTACACTTTTTTTCAAGTTGTATCAGTCATTTAAGAGTATGGGTTAGCATCACTGTCATCTGGGAACTACTGTCAGAAATGCACATTTTTGGGAGCCACCCCAGACACATCGAATCAGACACTGTGGGTATGGGATCTGCAGTCTGAGCCCTAAGAAGCTCTGCTTGTGATTCTGATGCTGCCTCATGTTCAAGTTCCCCTTACTTACATTTAAAGAACTTCCTATTTGATTGTACAATCTTACTTGTTTTTAAATAAATTTTCTTAACATATGCATCATCTTGAGTGGATTTATAATTTAATAACACCCCAATTTTGGGCTGGACATGGCTGCTAACGCCTATAATCCCAGCACTTTGAGAGGCTGAGGTGGAAGGATTACTTGAGCCCAGGAGTTCGAGTCCAGCCTTGGCAACATAGTTAGACCCCATCTCTAAAATAATGAAAATATTAGCCAGGTGAGGTGGCATGCACCTGTGATCTCAGCTCCTTGGGAGGCTGAAGTGGGAGGATTGCTTGAGCCTGGGAGGTTGAGGCTGCAGTAAGCCGCGATTGTGCCACTGTACTCCAGCCTGAACTATACAGTGAGACCCTGTCTCAAAACAAAACAAAATGAAAAACAAAAAGACCCACTTCAAATCTCTTAAGTTCATGTATTAGTCATCCTAGGCTGCTATAATAAAATACCATAGACTGAGTAGTATAAACAACAAAAATTTGTTTTCTCACAGTTCTAAGAGCTGGAAGTCTAAGCTCAGGGTGCCTGAATGGTCAGGTTCTGGTGAGGGTTCTCTTTCTGAGGGAGAGATACAAATAAAGAGCACAAAGTGCAACTCTGAGTTTGAGGTCTCTGTGTCTCTTTAGGAGGGCTTTCATCCCATCATATGGGCTCCACCCTCATGACCTCATCTAAACCTAATCACCTCCCAAAGTCTCCACCTTCAAATACCATCATATTGGGAGTTAGGGTTTCAACTTACAAATTTTGGAGGGGACATAATTCAGTTCACGGAAGTCCAATTTTCATTGATTGATTTTTTTTCTGTATGAAACAAGATGTGACGCTAAAATAAAAAGACTTTTGTGATGTAGTCCTAACCTTTTTTCTAATGGTGTACCTTTTAAATCTTAGTTTCTTTGTTTGAAAATGTAATAAAAATGTAAGCCACGTGTGTCATGAAGTTTTGCGAAATTCAAATGTGGTGGATATGTGAAAGAATGGTATGGTGTAGGTGACAGCATTTTATAGCTGTAATAAAGGCCATTTTAATTTTTGATTAGTTTTTTTGCTTTTTTTTTTAGACAGGGTCTCCCTCTGTCACCCAGGCTGAAGTGCAGTGGCATGATCTAAGCTCACTGCAACCTCTGCCTGTTGGTTTCAAACGTTCCTCCCACCTCAGCACCCCAGGTAGCTAGGATTACAGGCATGTGCCACCATGCCCAGTTAATTTTTGTATTTTTGGTAGAGACGGGGTTTCTCCATGTTACCTAGGCTGGTCTCAAACTCCTTGGCTCCAGTGATCCGCCCATGTCAGCCTCCCAAAGTTCTGGGATTACAGGCATGAGCTACCGCCCCTGGCCAGTATTATGTTGTTATATATGTCAGCTGCCTGTGTTTCAGTCAGTAACTATAAGTACATCTAAGCAATGAGCCATATGACATTCAAACACTCTACTGATTGGAAATAATAGGTCATTGGAGGTCATAAAGGAGTAGTAGAAGTGGTCATAGAAATCATTGAGACCATTTTCTACCGGATGCAGAAGTCCTCTCTAGTGATCCCCAACCTTTTTGGCGTCAGATTCCAGTTTCCAGGAATCTGTTTTTTTCCAGGAATCCTGGAAGACAGTTTTTCCAGGAATGTAATAAAGGAGTAGGGGATGGGGCTGATGGTTTCATGATGAAACTGTTCTATCTCATCATCAGGCATTAATTAGATTCTCATAAGAAATGTGCAACCCAGATCCCTCTCATGAGCCGTTCACAATAGGGTTCGCGCTCCCGTGGGAGTCTAATGCTGTTGCTGATCTGATGGGAAGTGAAGCTCAGTGGTAAATGGTCACTTGTGAGGCTCACCTCTTGCTACGTGGCCCAGTTCCTAACAGGTCACGAGCCAGTACCGGTCTGTGGCCTGGGGCTGCTCTAGAATATCTTAATGTTTGTTTGATTGCCATCAGTCTCTGAATTAGTAAGGATTCTTCAGAGAAACACAACCAACAGAGAAGAGTGGGGAGAGGGAGAGAGGGAGAAATTGGGATCTGGCAAATTTGAAACTGGAGCCAGTCAACTGGAGATAGATGAAAGAGTTGATGTTGCAGCTCATCCAAAGGCAGTCTGGAGGCAGAATTTCCTCTTCCTCAGGTCCTCTTTTTACTTTTAGGCCTTCAACTAATTAGATTAGTCTCACTGCATTATGAAGGGTAATATGCTTTATTCAAAAAAAAAACTTTTTGTTTTTTAGACAGGGTCTTACACTATTGCCCAGGCTGAAGCGAGTGTAGTGGGGTGATCCTAGCTCACTGCAGCCTCGAACTCCTGGGCTAAGAAGATTCTTCTGCCTCGGCCTTCGAAAGTGTTGAGATTACAGGTATCACCCACGGTGCCTGGCCCTCGAATATTAATTTCACCTGAAAATTTTCTTCACATGTAGTGACAACTAGATATGTTTTGGTTGAATGTCTGAGTAAAATGGCTTAGCGAATTTGACACATAAAATTAACCATCACAGCTTTCCTTAATATTTAGGGTAATTCCTACTTGTAATATATTTTGTAACCTTTCTAATTTTAAAATGTTATGACAATAATATAAAATAAATAGATATATAAACAAATAAATTGATAAATAAATACATGATGGTCAATACCAGATATATTATCTTTACTTCTCATTTCTTTTTTTGAGTCAGAGTCTCACTCTGTCGCCCAGGCTGGAGTGCAGTGGTGCGATCTTGGCTCACTGCAAGCTCCGCCTCCTGGGTTCACACCGTTCTCCTGCCTCAGCCTTTTACTTCTTATTTATAAAAATTAAACTCCCTCTCAACCATGTGGAAGCATTAGAAATGGAGCAGAGCTAAGAGAAATGCATGTAGAGCACACTGGTTCATAGACACAGTAGCGAGTCACAGAGCTCTATATTTGGCCCTACTGGTATGGTTATCACATCTGCAAAATGCACAAATTAAAGAAGAGTAGCTCTCATGTTGAATGTTTAAATTGAAATCCCACAAGGATTTTGGCAGAATGGTCTGACAAAATAGCAAAGTGAAAATTAATGGAATGACTATAAAATGTTGTTCTTAAGTTTAATAAAAGTTTTACATGTGTAGGTGAAAAAGACACTTAGAAACATACCACCGAGTAAATACTCAAAATACCACAGGAGATTGCAGGAATTGATGAAACAGACTGATATACAACACAGCTGTTGCCTAATATGGGGTAAAAGGTAAATTTGATATGTTATCATCTTCTCTTGGTAAAATTTTTTATATCGAGTAAAGATTTTTATAAGTAAAACACTGTAGAAGGTATTTTACTTACATCATATCCTGCCTTGTATTATAATTATTTAATAGCTTAAAAATTATAGTCTACTTTTCTTTCACATTAGATTATGAATTTTATCTTCCATTCAGTCCAGTACACATAAAATCAGCCTTCAATTTATTCTAGTTCAGTTTACTTAAAAGTAGCCATCACCAAATAACTTTGGAACAATACCTTCAAGTTATATTCTTTAACGACAAGCTAATTGATAAGAAAGCAACAATTCAGTCAATCAAACAAGGCCTTAAAGGAGAGGTTGCTGGCAGGATATGACCAGAAGAATCCAGATCAAGCTGTAACTAATTCTTTCTAATCTTTTTTTTTTTGTTTGAGTCATGATCCTGACATAGATATAATATGTGACTTCTTGAGCAATTTATCCAAAGTTATTCTGAACCGTACATCATGTTCACTTTGCTGGATATAATTGGAAAGCACATGGTACTGAGATGTCTGAGGAGACTAGGGAGACAGGAAACACTGAAAGAAGAAGGCATTATTTACTAATCCTTGAACTATTCTCTGGCAAAAGTGACATTTATTGATCTTGCAGTGCCTGTGATTTTTATAAAGCCTAGTTGTGGGACAGTTTAGCTAATACCAATATTGATAGGCATACATTTCTATTGGGTAGTACAAAAGTCAGAATTTCAAAGTTGATGCCATTTGACCAAGAACTGGGAGGCAATGGTATATTTTAGCCTTCCCATTCCTCTGACTTCACTTAAATTACATAAGATTATGCCTCTTAGGATTTCCTTCAATTTGTTCATATGAATTACTTTTTTTTTCCATGCTACTATTATGATCTCTATCACTCAAAATATTTTTTTCTAAACATTGACCATTTCAAAGAAGCATCCTTCATAATTGAAAAATAACCTGGCCTGGCCCGTTGGCTCACGCCTGTAATCCCAGCACTTTGGGAGGCTGAGGTGGGTGGATCACCTGAGGTCAGGAGTTCAGGACCAGCCTGGCTAACATGGTGAAACCCTGTTTCTACTACAAATACAAAAAATTATCCGGGGATGGTGGCACGCGCCTGTAATCCCAGCTACTCAGGAGGCTAAGGCAGGAGAATCGCTTGAGCACGGGAGGCAGAGGTTGCAGTGAGCCGAGATCGCGCCATTGCACTCCAGCTTGGGCAACAAGAGTGAAACTCTGTCTCAAAAATAAATAAATAACCAACCTAATTTGACTAAGCACACTGGCTCACGCCTGTAATCCCAACACTTTGGAAAGCCAACATAAGAGGATCCCTTGAGCCCAGGAGTACAAGAACAGCCTGGACAACATGGTGAGACCCCATCTCTACAAAAAATGAAAAATTAGCTGGGTGGTGTTCCTGTTGTCCCAGACACTCAGGAGGCTGAGACTGGAGGATCACTTGAGCCCACAAGTTGGAGGCTTCATTGAGCTATGTTCATTCCACAGCATTCCAGCCTGGGCAACCAAGTGAGACCTTGTCTCTAAAAAATAGTTAACTTTTTTTGTAAAATAATCAAATTTAAGGAATTTGATTTACTCAAATTTGTAAATTGGTCATTTTACTGATATATGTTTGTTTTCTTAGTTATATCCTACCTTGTCTATTCAAGGATTATAGTTGTTTTTTTATTGAATATATACAATCAAAAGATTAACTTTGATTTAAAGCATTTCTGGAACCAAATCATATGCTTGATAATACAGCGCTAGCGTCCTCCTAAATGCTGAAATCATATTACATTCCAGTTTAATAAAAGGCGAACCATCTACTGTATCCAGCACTAAAATGTTTCTGTAGTTAAGCAATGACTGAAAATTCTATAGCAAGCAGGAGGATGAAATGGGGCAGTTGCCTTGTGATAAATCTGAAACTCTACTTGATAGTACCCTTAAGCAGTCAGTTTTATGTTGGGGAACTTGGTCACAATCAAACTGTAAGAAACAAGATATCTTCCCTGGAAACTATACTGTGTCTGCCTGTTCTCTATCTTCCCTCTCTCTTTCCTTCTCATTTCTCCCTTACTTCCTCTGTGTATGTTCCTTTAGTAAATATTTATTTAGTTCCATGTGCAAGCCAGTGTGCTAACATGTGCTAGCTATAGGCTTATGAGGCATGGATTCAAAAATGCCATGAATGGTTTCAGGTCTGTTACAACCATTCAGGTAGTTTTTCAAAAGAGTCATTTTATTACTCATTCACACCTGAACACTGCATCTGAAATTTTGAAACGCAACTTTCAGACCTGGCATTGGCAATAATTGGTTTTGAGATCCTACATTTGTCACTTCAAGCTCTTTAGGCCTTAGCATGTTTTCATTTTTAAAATGAGCCACCTTCTTTCCTTGTAACAGAATGAGATTTTAGATTGTTAAATCACAGTGATATTGGAGACCTGGTTAAGTAGCTGCAGACACAAGTGGGTTTAAATCATGCCTTTGTGCTAAGAGGTCAAGTTACTTAATCTCTAATTTGCATATGTAATATAGGGATATATAATTATACTCCGCTAATTAGACGTCTTGAGGATTAAATGAGACAGTGCATATAAAATGCTTGGCCAGTGTCTGGTATATAATACGAACTCAATAAATTTTATCTGCTTTTATTACTATTTAATGGATGTGTAACACCTCTTACCAACCCTTTTACTGCTTTCTCTTGATTATCTCCTTCCATTTTCACGACTACTAACAAATGTTTTCCACTATTTTCATATCCTCTATTCATTTTCAGCCTTAACCAAATATCATCGCTTAATTTACAAATAAAAATAAAGACATGATGCCCTCAAACCATCCAAACAATTCTTGCTAAATTACTTGCATCAGTACTCATCCAGATCCTCTTCCCTACGGATGGTTTCTGAGGATACATTGCCAATTGTGTGGTCATAGAAGTTTTCTTAATGATTTTTGTTTTGAGTTTTTCATCTATAAACAATGACAGCCAAATCACATAATGCAGGTGAGACTTTTAATAAATGTTAGTTTCTTTCCCTGCATTTCCTAGTCTTTCTACCTATATTCTGTACAAACCAGTGAGAGATGTTTGCTTAAATTACAGATCAGTTTACATCTCCATCTTTTTTTTTTCTTTTTTTTTTTTTTTTGAGACAGAATCTCACTCTGTCACTCAGGCTGTAATGCAGTGGTGCTATCTCAGCTCACTGCAACCTCTGTCTCCAGAACTCAAGTGATCCTCCCACCTCACCCTCTTTAGTAGCTGGGACTGCAAGTGTGTGCCACCAGGCCCAGCTATTTTTTTTTTTCTTTTTTCTTCTTTATTTTGCTTCATTCCTTAAGACACAGCTTAACACCCTAAATAGAAAAACTACATTGAGGGTATGGGTGGAATTAATCACTGCCATGGTAATATTTAATATACTTCTTACTGAGTCTATGTTGCATTGTAAATAGTTCTTTATATGTACATGTTTAAAAAAAAACCCACATCCTCGCTTTCCTCAAATTTCATTTCCTAGCAGAAGTATCTCTTATTTTAAACATTTTTTTTCTGCTCCTTCTTCTGAGGCATCTTTTTTATTTGTTTACCTTTTCCTGTAGATCAGTATGTCTGATAAAGGTGTATGCAAGCCACAGGTGTAGTTTCAAAATTGTAATAACCACATTAAAAAAAAAAAGACAGTGAAACTAATTTTAATAGTACGTTTTATTTAACCAACATATCCAAAATATTATCAATATGTAATTGATTTAAAATTGCTAGTGATTTATTTTACCTTTTTTTGAATATGTTTCTTGGAAATCCAGTGTATATTTGACATTTGTAGCTCAACTCAGTTTAGGCTAGCCACATTTCAAGTGCTTAAAAGCAACACGTGACTAGTGGCTACTATATTGGACAGACAGCTCAGACAACTGTAGAAAAACTCTGAGAACTGAGTCAGTAAGGAAGGGGTTTAACTCATAGCTCTGCATCTTATTTGCTAAATGATTTTTGGTAAGTTATTTATGGTCTCTGAACCTCATCCTCATCTCCCCTTCCCTGTTTTTCACATGGGATGATATCTCATAAAGCTGTTGTAAAAAAAAAAAAAAAAAAAAAAAAAAAAAAAAACTAGAAATATTCTAAGACTTCATTTAAGGAGGCATCACACACAATATTCTTGCCTATCAAAATTGTTTGCTTTTTGTGACAAAATTGTTTGTCACAGTTTTTTGAGAGTATTTGCTAGGAGCTAAATAATGTAATGTGAGTTTTGCTCTTTTCTTATTTGATAAAGGTTTTCAAGCATCAGTGAAATGGCCAAAGGGCAGCAACATGAGGGAGTTAAGTCAGAAGTAGTAGAGTCCTTAAATAATCCTCAAAGTATTATATGTCTTGAATAACTAAGAGTTCACTGTTGGTTGTGTGTGCAAAAAAAATCATTGAAAAGATCTTTTCTCTGGAGTTTCAGCCCAGATCAGAATTTTATTGCCTTTTGCCACAGGCTGCTGCAAGATTTCCAGAGCAAAGAGAAGGTATAGTGTGATCCTTAATGTGAGTTATGAAGATCAAAATACAGCAAAGAGAAGATTTCAGAGATTTAAAAGTGATAATTTTTACTGAAATTTGGAAATATGTATCCATATTTTAACTTTATTTTATAAAAAAAATTACTCTGGTTTTTTGAAATGGCCAGGCAAGTAATATATGACCATGAATTTCTTGAGGGTGGGAAATGTGACTGGATTTTGTATTTCCATTTTATCACATGCAGCCTCGCACATTGCACTCAACAAAAGAAACAAAAAAGGAAGATCCTTCAGCCCAGTGTTTCCAAATACACAAATTTTCTGGACTAAAAGAGTATATTTGAAAAGCAAGTGTAAAGCAAGTTGGTAAGAATAAGATGACCATGTGGAGTAAATTGTTCATTTTCCAATCTTTACAACAGCTTCATGAGTGTCACTACATTGGTAAGGATTTTTTAAATGGGCATATTATTATTTCAAGTTTTTAATATTTTTAGATTGGTCATCTTTAGAAAGTAACCAATGACTGTGTACTCAGTTTTAGTGTCAGGTCATACACTGAATTCTCTGGGAAGCATATTATGAGATGGAGATTATCATACAGTATATAATTATTAGGGGACCATTTTTGAGATCAAACCTTTGGAAGGGAAAGGAAGGAGGCAGAATTGGGGAGAGGGATGTAGTTTCAATGGAGGCCTCACAGACCTCATGAGAGCTCTGAAGCAAAGTGGCTCTTCAAGTTATCCCTCATTCATGCAAGAGTTCAAGCCTTTATACGTCTGCATTGATCGTTGGATGAAGGCTATTCTAGAAAGTCTCTCTTCAACTTAGTAGCTGGAAAGATAAGTCCTTCATTCCAGAAGTGCGTTTGGGCCACATATCACAGCATCCACCACACTTAGAATAGATTAGAACCCATGTCCAAGCTTAGTGGCATGCATCTGTCATCCTGGCAGTTTGTGAGGCCAAGGTGGGTGGATCACTCAACTCCAAGAGTTTGAGAATAGATTAGAACCTAAAGTACTATAAAACGACTATCCCAGTCCTGGTCCAAACCACCCATCTCTTCAGGACTACAATTAGAGACACATCTTTGCTCTTTCTATTTCTATCCTTGCTCTCATCTAGTCTAGTCTCCCCAGGACAAACAAAGCAAGCTTTGAAATGTAAACCAGATAGTCTCATTACCCTGCCTAAAAACTTCTCGTGGCTTTCAACTGAAAGAAAGAAAATCCAAATTCATTACTGTGGTCACTAGTCTCTGCTTGACCTAACTCTTATCTATGTCTGCAACATTGTTTTTGCTACTTTTCACCTCACATATTATATTTCTGACCTATTGGCCTCCTGTCAGTTTCTCAGACATGCCACGTTATCTCCTGGTGAGGGCATTTGCACATCCTGAGTCCTCATCCAGGCAAGCACACCTCTTCACTTTCTATGTGATTGCTTTCTTCTTATTCTTTAGATCAAATCCCCATAGAGGCCTTCCATGACAATTCCATTTTATGCAGGCCCTCAATAGTCTTCATTTGTCATATCACTGTGTTTTCCTTCAGGATCTTTTTACAAACTGTAATTATCTTGCTTATTTAATTGTTTGTATATTTCCTCTCTTCCTCTGTTGGAATGAAAGCTCCATGAGTCATTTTCCCACTTTATACCTCTTTCTATAATAGATCTTTGATAGGTTTCATTATTAGTTACTAAATGAAGGTTTTGAGCTATCTTACATGACCTACCTGTTTGACTTGTTTTTAAAATTACAGCTTTATTAAAACATAATTCATGTAGCATAAAATTCACCATTTTAAAGTGTATGACTCAGTGTTATTTTACTGTATTCAGAGATTTATGCAACTGTCAGCATTATCAAATCGTTGGACATTCTCATCACCTCAGAAAGAAACCTCATTGTCATTAGCAGTCTTTCACTACCTCCCCCTACTCCCTAGTCCCTGGTAACCATTATTCTTTCTGTTTCTATGGATTTTCTTATTCTGAACATTTCATATAAATTGAGTAATACAATATTGTGCCTTTTACATCAGGCTTCTTTCACTTAGCCTAATGTTTCCAAGATTTACCCATATTGCAGCATGTATCAGTACTTCATTCCTTTTTAAGGCCAAATAATATTCCATTGTTTGGATGTACTATTTTTTATTTATCCATTCAGTAGTTGATGGACATTTAGGTTGTTTCCACTTTTTGGCTTATGAATAATGCTGCTCTGAGCATTCATGTTTTCATGTGGACATGTTTTCATTTCTCTTAGATAAATACTTAGGAGTCATATAATTTTATGTTTAACATTTTGAGAAACAGCCAAACTATTTTCAAAGTCTCTGTATCATTTTAAAATCCCACCATCACTGTAAGAAGATTTTTAACTATCCTAAGTGGGTGTGAAGTGATATTTCATTATGCTTTTTATTTCCATTTCATAAATATAGTATAAAACATTTAGCTTGTAAGCATCTGAAGAACATAAAAAGATATAAGGCAAATTCTTACTTGAATAATATTCACAATAATTTAGTAATGCCTGTTGACATCATCTAGATTCCTCTTAGACCTACTTAATTTGTAAACACATATTAATTAACTAATTAATTAATTTCTTCTCACAAATTGAATTTTATTTCCTAGCCTCAAATCTTTTCTAGAAAGCTTCAAAACGTGTATTAAGGTTGATAGCAACTTGAATTTGCCATTTTAAAAACTAAACAGTTTTTTGAATTTATCTTCAGATTACTCCACAATAGGACCTAACTCTTAGTGACTTGAGGCGTATTACTTACTTTGACTCAAGCTTCATTTGAATGTTATGATTAAACGTAACTGAAAAGGCCAGATACAGTGGCTCACTCCTATAATCCCAGCATTTTGGGAAACCAAGGCAAGCGGGCTGCTTGAGCTCAGGAGTTCAAGGCCAGCCTGGACAACATGTGTTAGAGCCCCCACACAGAATTCCTACTTGGTCACCACCTGGTGGACATGGGAGAAGAGGGCCATTGTCCTCCAGAGCCTAGAATGGCAGATCCACTGACAGCTTTCACGGTGCACCTGGAAAAGCCATAGACACTGAACACCAGCCCATGAAAGCAACTGGGAGAGAGGCTGTACCCTCCAAAACCACAGGGGCAGAGCTGCCCACAACCGTGGGAACCCATCTCTTGCATCAGTATGACCTGGATGTCAGACATGGAATCAAAGGAGATCATTTTGGAGCTTTAAGATTTGACTGCCCTACTGGATTTCGGACTTGCATGGGGCCTGTATCCCCTTTGTTTTGGCCAATTTCTCCAATTTGGAATGGCTGTATTTACCCAATGCTTCTACCTCCATTGTATCTAGGAAGTAACTAGCTTGCTTTTGATTTTACAGGCTCATAGGGGAAAGGAACTTGCCTTGTCTCACATGAGATGTTGGACTATGGACTTCTGAGTTAATGTTGAAATGAGTTAAGACTTTGGGGGACTGGTGGGAAGGCAAAATTGGTTTTGAAATGTGAGGATATGAGATTTGGGAGGGGCCAGGAGTGGAATAACATGGTTTGGCTGTGTCCCCACTCATCTCATCTTGAATTGTAGCTCCCACAATTCCAGTGTGTTGTGGGAGGCACCCAGTGGGAGGTAACTGAATCATGGGGTGGGTCCTCCCCATGCTGGTCTCATGATATTTGAATAAGTCTCATGAGATCTGGTGGCTTTATAAGGAGGAGTTTTCCTCCTTAAACTCTCTCTTTGCCTGCTGCCATCCACGTAAGACATGACTTGCCCCTCCTTGCCTCCTGCCATGATTGTGAGGCCTCCCCAGCCACGTGGAACTGAGTTCGTTAAACCTCTTTCTTTTGTGTATTCCCCCATCTCAGGTATGTCTTCATCAGTAGTGTAAAAATGGACTAATACAAAGAGCATGATTGTGTTTTGATTTGTGAGTAGAGGAAATTTGGGAGGGGCCGAGCTGGATTGATGTAGTTTGGCTCACTCAAATACCATCTTGAATTATAGTTCCCATAATCCCCAGGTGTTGTTGGAGCGATCAGATGGAGATAACTGAATCATGGTGTGATTTCTCCCATCCTGTTCTCATGATAGTGAGTTCTCATGAGATCTAATGGCTTATAAGGGGGTCCCTCCTTTGCTGCACATTTGTTCTTCTCCTTGCTGCTCCCATGTGAAGAAGGACATGTTTGCTTCCCCTTCCACCATGATTGTAAGTTTCCTGCGGCCTCTCCAGCCATGCTGAACTGTGAGTCAATTAAACCTCTTTTCTTTATAAATTACTCAGTCTTGGGTATGTCTTTATTAGCAGCATGAGAATGAATTAATACAGAAGCTTATTTCTCTTTTGCTTAGGAAGCTTAGTTTGGCTGGATATGAAATTCTGGATTGGAAATTCTTTTCTTTAAGAATGTTGAATATTGGCCACTAATCTCTGCTGGCTTGTAGGGTTTCTATTGAAAAGTCCACTTTTAGTCTGATGGGCTTACCTTTGTAGGTCACCTGGCCTTTCTTTCTGGCTGCCCATAACATTTTTTCTTTCATTTTGACCATGGAGAATCTGACGCTTGTGTGTCTTGGGGTTGATTTTCTCATGGAGTGTCTGACTGAGGTTCTCTGTGTTTCCTGAATTCAATGTTGGCCTGTCTTGTAAGGTTGGGGAAGTTCTCCTTGATGGCATCCTGAAGTATGTTTTTCAATTTGGTTTCATTCTCCCTGTCTCTTTCAGGTACCCCAATCCGTCATAGGTTCAGTCTCTTAACATAACCCCATAGTTCTCAGAGGTTTTGTTCACTCGTTTTCATTCTTTTTTCTCTAGTATATGCCTGTCTTATTTCAGAAAGACAGTTTACAAACTCTGAGATTCTTTCCTCTGCTAAGTCTGTTCTGCTATTGATACTTGTGATTGCATTATGAAGTTCTCATCTTGTGTTTTTCAGCTCCATCAGGTCAGTTATGTTCTTCTCCATACTGGCTATTCTGGCTGTCAACTCCTGTATTGTTTTATCATGGTTCTTAGCTTCTTTGCATTGTGTTACAACATGCTTCTTTTGCTCAGTGAAGTTTGTTATTAGCCACCTTAAGAAGCCTGCTTCTGTCAATTCAGCCATCTTAGCCTTAGCCTGCTTCCGTGCCCCCTGCTGGAGAGGTGTTGTGGTCATTTGGAGGAGAGGGGGCACTCTGGCTTTTGAGTTTTAGGTGTTTTTGCATCGATTCTCATCTTTGTGGGCTTATCTACCTTTGAGGTTTGAGGTTGCTGACCTCAAAGATGGGGTTTTAGAGTGGGGCCTTGGAGTCTTTTTTGTTGATGTTGTTCTTGTTTTCTGCCTGTTTTTCTTTTAACAGTCCGGTCATTCTACCATAGGGCTGCTACAGTTTGCTGGGGATTTACTCCAGACCGCAGTTGCCTCAGTTTTTCTTGCACCTGGAGGTATCACTAGTGATGGCTGCGAAACAGGAAAGATGGCAGCCAAATTTTTACCCTGGGAGCTATGTCCCAGGGAAGTACTGACTTGTTACCTTCCTGAATACAACTGTAGGAGGTGGCTGGAGACCCTTGTTTGGAGGTCTCACCCAGTCAGGAGGAATGGGATCGGGGGACCCGTTTAAGGAAGTAGTCTGGCTGCTTTTTGGTAGAGGAGGTGTGCTGCATTGTGGGGAAGCCTTCCTCATCTGGTCTGTTTGTATTCTCCCAAGCCGGCAGGCCAGAATGTCTGAGTTAACCAAACTGCAGAAATGGAGGCTGCCCCTCTCCCTGGGAGCTTCATCCCAGGGAGGGATCCAAGCTCTAGATCTGTAGGACCCTTGCTGGAGTGGCTGAAGGCCCTGCAGCGAGGTCCCATCAAGTGAGGAGGAAATCGATCGGGGTCCCACTTAAAGAAGCAGTCTGGCCACGTTCTGGCAAAAACAGTTGTGCTGCATTGTGGGGTCCCTTCCTTGTTTGGACCCTTTGAATTCTCCAAAGCCAGCAGGCTGGAACGACTGAATCTACCTAAACGCAGAGATGATGGCCAATCCTCCCTCTGGGAACTCGGACCCTCCTCAGGCAGATTCCAGCTTGTTGCTGTTGGCTGGCTGGAATTTCAGGCCAGTGGGTCTTAACTTATGAGGTGCCCTGGATGTGGGGTCCGCAGAACAATGCTGCTTGGCTCCCTGTATTCAGCCCTCTTCCTAAGGGTTTGTATGGGCAGTTTTCCTGCCTTACCAGGGATCTCGGGGCCATAGTATGTAAAACTCCTGGGTCTCTGTGTGCCTGAGCAGCTACTCTGCTGAGAATCTACACACCTCTGTGTATCAGACCCAAGTCCCTCGTGGTGTGTGCTCACGCGGGGATCTCCTGATGTGCGCGTTGCAAAGTTCCGTGGGAGAAGCTGGTTTCCCAGGTAGGATCACACAGTAACCACTTTCCTTGGCTAGGAATGGGGGTTCCTTTGGCTCTGTTCTGCTCCTGGGTGGGCTGTCACCCCGCCCCTGCTTTTCTTAGTTCTCTCTGGGTTGAGTCGTTTGCCTATTCAGTCCCAATGGGAGAACCTGGATATTTCAGTCGAAGCTGCTGAATTCACTTGCCTCTTTCACATTCCTCTCTGTGAGTGCTGTGGATTGCAGCTGATTCTGGTTGTCTTCTATTTCTTCTAAATTTTTAAAAGTTAATCAGTGTTAGAAAAAGTAATCAAGATTGGCTTTAGGGAAAATGTTTATACTGTGATTTCACATGCACTGCCCGGGAGTCATGTGTACCTAAAAGAGGAAGTACTGGGCCCATTTCTTCTTTAAAAATATAATTTGTTTCAGCCGGGCACGGTGGCTCACGCCTGTAATCCCAGCACTTTGGGAGGCCAAGGAGGGCAGATCACCTGAGGTCAGGAGTTCGAGACCAGCCTTGACAACATGGCAAAACCTCGTCTCTACTAAAAATTCAAAAATTTGCTGGACTTGGTGGTGGGCGTCTGTAATCCCAGCTACTCAGGAGGCTGAGGCAGGAGAATCATTTGAACTCAGTTTGCAGTGAGCCGAGATCGTGTCATTGCACTCCAGCCTGGGCGACTGGAGGGAAACTGTTTCAAAAATACATAAAAAATAAAATAAAATAAAATAAAATAAAATAAAAAATATATATTCTTTGTTTCATTCTGCAAAGTATTTGAGGTTGGTGCAGTAACTCTCAGAAAATGCAGATAGGATCTTAAAATCAACTTTATTTTTATTTTGTTTTCCTATCTTAAGTGTTTTGTGTGTGTGTTCTGCTTTCACGTCTGTTGTGTTTTTGCTAACAAGGCATGCCATATTGTTGAACTGGCATTTTATTTCAATATTAGTAACAAGATAGATAATGAGTTTGTAAAGGAAAGAAATGAAATTCACTTTTGTTGAACATCTTATATGCCAACTATTCTTTAATTTGCAAACAAAATCTTGTGAATTGGCGTTTTTTTACCCTCACAGATGAAAAAACTGGCTTTGTGAGAATCAGAATCATACTTAAAATTTCATTTTTCCATTGAGGTAGCATTAAAATCGAGATATTTTGACCTGAAGGCCAATAGACATGCTGGGAAAAAAAAAAAAAAAAAGGAGTTCAACATTTAAAATTCAACTTTCAAGTGCGTCCCAATATATTTTGACTTTCCTCTTCCAAGTATTTTTGTTTTTTCTTCTAGTTGTTTTTTACCCTGCCTCTTTCTAGAATAGTGCTAAGGCAACTTAGAATACATAAAATACAAGATGGCATAAATTAAGAATAGAATAAGACAGAAAAACAAGGGTGGGGAAAGTCCTTTTCTGAGAAAAACAACAACAACATCCTGTAAATGAATATTGCCGGGAGACTGGAAAACATTTGAGCTGGAAAAGGCTGTGGAAGTAAATGGGCTTTCTTGGTGCCAGCTTTGGCATCTGCTCCAGTCACAATATATGTGAGAAAGTGAAGTCTTTTTTGCTTTTGCTTCCTTTAAGTGCCAAGCACAGTGTCATGTACATGGTAAGCCCTTAATAAATGGTTGCTGAATTTGACTTACTGATGACCTTTATGATCAGCATTCCAATGTTACTAAACTGGATAGAATTTTTTTTAAGGCAGTCAGGAATTTTATATTTCTCTGTTAGTGGTATTTGTTATAAACACTATCCCATTGTTTTCTGGATCTATACTATAAAATCTTAATTTCAGAACTGCTTATTAACTCATCTTATTTACATAGGCATTTCTAGAAATTGCCTCATACTAGGAGTGTTACAGGAAGAAATAAGTTTTTCTGGTTGAGTAGGTCTCTAAGCTTTGTGCATCTGGAGGCTGCACCAGGATCATTTGCTTTCCATTTCAGCTATTGTCTTTACTGGATTTTAAAACAATAACTGTACATTTTGGAGAATTTAAAATTCATAAATAGAAAACATTTCAGTTTGTAAGCATCTGAAGAATATCAACAGATATAAAGTTTATGTTTACTTGAATAATATTCACAATAACTTAGTAATGTCTGTTGATGTAATCTTGATTCTTATTTGACCTACATAATTAGTAAACACATATAATTAATGTATTCCCATGGGTTAAATTTTATCTCCCAGCTTCATATCTTTTATATCTTTAAAAACTATATTTATGTTTATAGCAATTTGAATTTGTCATTTTAAAGCTAAGTATTACTTCTGAGTTTATCCTCAGTTGACTCTTCAATATTACCTAACTCTTAATTATCTAAACCATTTTATTTATTTAGACTCAAGCTTCATTTGAATGCTATGATTACAAGTAACTAAAAGTAACTACATATAATAGTATAAAAATATTTTAAGTTAATCATTGTTATAACAATAAGAATTGGCTTTAGGGAAAATCTGTAAACTTATCAAACATTGATAAGCAAAGAAGCAGGGATCTGAACCACACCAGGTTTAGTAAAGACTTGCAACAGGTTTAGTAAAGATATGCTCACCTAAGTAAAGAAGGCTATAGGAGGAAACACTTCTGAGTTAATTTTGAGTTAACTTCTGAGTTAATTTTGTGGAAAGGAAAATGAGAGCATAGGATACTACCACAAATTTCTGTAGGATAGGCTTATTTGTTAAACTGTAATTTTTCTTCTGAAATGTTACCGTCAATCTCATCTTCAAGATTTTTCCGTAGTGACCAAATTTTTTACATTTTGAGTGTTTGCTCCATGTGAGATTTCAGTTTTTGTACTTAATTTGTTGTTCACTTACTCTTCATGGTATCACTAGTCTTATTCCCATTTTACTTAGGCACGGAGAGATTAGATGACTAGCTTAAGGTCACTCTCAGGGGCAGAGTATAAAACCAAGCAATTTGATCAAGAGCCCACAGTCCTACTGTGCAGCACACAAGTGGACACATTTTGATCCCTAAAATTATGACTTAAACAGCAAAAGTAGAATTTACAAGACTTTTTTTCATTTAGATTTCTTAGGGTCATGAATTTGGCAAACCAAAGCCTATCTGCAACTGAGATTTTAGAGATTAACACCAACGAAGTAACTGCGTAATATTTTGTACAGATTCTTACTGCTTTAAGAAAATCATCTTATATTCTATTTACCATGGCTACTGAAGTTCGGAGGCCTGTAATAAACTAGTATGTTGTGTATACTGAGATGCAGTAACAATCAAGACATGGCATAGGCTGATGTACCTCAGGCTGGCATAGAGGGCCACAGAGCTCTGCAGGCTGGCCCTACCGCTGCTGGGGTCGTTGCTCAGTCACTGCCTTTCTTCCTTATTCCTGCTGACGAAACCATTATTTTCCTTCTGCTTGCTTTACTCCCAAACTTTGCATAACTCTGGACTTGGTATGCAATTTTTAAGCATTTTGTTAATTTCTTAGGGAGTAAAACAACTCTCACATCAGTGGAGAAAATGCCATCTATTCTATGATGATATCCTAGCAATGATAATCTTTCAGAAATATAAAAAGTGCCACTTCTTTTGGTCTTAGCTAGATGACAATTTATGAGAATTTGTTTAAAATCACTGGTTTTCAGCTTTTTAAAGCATTTTGGATATAGTTTATGTTTGAAACATATGAAAATAATCTTGAGTTGCACTATTAATGTAAAGCATTTTAAATGTGGGAAGCACTTTATAAGAACTAAGTATTATTATTAATGTGAATCCTTAATAATTAATTACAATAAAACAGTGATACTTTTGATATTTGATCTTTAATATTCAATTGTATTAAAAGAACACGAATGCTTCTTTTGTTGTTTTATCATAGGGAAGGAAATGGTTGTTACCCAGAACTGATAAGATCCAATCAATCTGCAGAAGTGATTTTGTCACATCAGTCCCCATTTTACATTAAAATTCGTTTGTAATCATTAAGTTAAATTTATTTCAGATTTTTCAATATTTATATGATTTTATGGATTCAAGATAATGAACTTTGCATATTTCTGTATGTCAGATTACTAGGTTCAACCGTAAGAAAATTTCTGTTTTTTAAGTTCAAAATGGTTTACATATCTGAAGATTATGTAAGCCTATAATTTTTTTTCTTGTCATCAATATACTGAAATACTATGGTTTATAGCCTGAAATCCTATGGTTTATAGTCTGAAATCCATTATAAAGAAAATGCAGGTGTATTCCTCTTTCTAGCTCCTTACTGATGTACCATTAGTATAGTGTGTACTTAGTGTTGGTTAAGATACTGTTTTTTTTGTTTTTTGTTTTTTTTTTTCTTCTCTGTCATATCCCTGGGCCTGAATGGTACCTGGCACATAGAAGTTCAGTAAATACTAAATCAATGAATGAATATGAATAGACAGTCTTACAGTACAAAATCTATATAGATTTCTACCCCCAGTTTTTCAGACCACTCCGATAAAATCAAACAATTTCCCCTCCAAAATTTGGAAACTTCGGAGAGACAGACACAGGTGCCAGGCAGATGGAGATCAAAGTAACTGTTTTATTACCTCAGTAGAGTCTGAATTGGAGGACATGCATTATATATGCAGATAAAACAGCCTTCACCTCTAAATTAGACATTATACCTACCTAGCCACTGGCATAGCTGGACATTCACAGTCCTCTATTACAGAGGCAGGGACAAAAACAGGCCTGAATTCATCTTATTTACAGGAAGAATTGAACTGAGAAAAAGGAATTGAGCTGTGCATGTTCAGTATATTTTCTTAAACTTCCCAGTCAGATGATTCTCTGCCCCTCTTATAGTAAGAAATGAAGGGACAGAATGAAGCCAATAGCATTTCTTGATCAAAAGTCACCTCATGAACATAATGAGGCGAAAGGAATAGAGCTTCCACATTAGACACTCTCATTAAACATAAATTCCTCCAATCAATTATACTGTGAATTTTTCCTGAAGTTTTTCTGTTCGGCATTCATAAGATCCAGTTTAAATTGTTTTATATATATATATATATATATATATACACACCAACATCTGTAAGTCACTACAGTCAATATTTTTCATGGTAGTTGACACTGAACTGATCTAATACAGTGGAAGCTTGTGCAGCGTAAGGTTAAGAGTTAAAAATAATAAGCATTTTTAGATTTTGTATTATGTTTACATTTTGTACATGTTTATATATTGTATATGCAATATATGCCTTCACTGCAATTTTTGTTTCTAGTAGAGAATTTTGAACACATTTGCTTTATGTTTTATAGGTATATTATTTTTAAAATCTCTTAGTTTAATCTGCTAAGTGTACATCTCTGATATCTGGTGTCTGAGTTTCTATGCTATTCTACTTTGTGGATTTCTGGTGTCTGAACTGCCATGCTGTTCAATTTTGTGGATCATTATTACGAGACAAAATACTGAGTCTTCCACATTCTCTGTTTCCACTTTCCATCTGAAATAAGATGAAACAAAAGAAAACTCCATGAAGCAAATGGATTACTAAAGTCTGGTTTTATCCAAATGTCATAAGTAAATTATTCTGGCCAGAATGAAATCTAGGCATTAACACTTTAAAATATAATAAGAATATTCTGATTTGATAATTTTAAAAATAATCACCTTATTGACATTAAAGTCCTTCTAATCAATTGGCAACTACATTCATGTTTATGGTTTGAGTGTTATTTATCACCAAATAGAACAGGTAATGTTCTAGAATAACTATGTGAAGGATAGAATTTTAAGCTGGGTCGTTATAGGAGGTAATATCTTCCAGTCTATACCTTGGAATTAACAAAAAAGGAAGTAAAATGAATGATTTGTACAAATTGATATTATCAGCTTATTGTCATTAAATAATGGGATTGGCAGGTCCTCTGTAGTGCCCTGAAGAATAGCATTTATTTCCTGGCATGGTCTGGTCTCTGACCCTAAACCTGTAAAATGGACTCACTTCTTTGAGAATAGATTTGTGTTAACTTCTCGGTTTAAAATTAGTATTTAAGACTAAAAAGATTAATTTATTGATTTACTGTGAGCAAGTATTTTATATACATATAGGAACAAAATGGTTAGAAAACCTAAGATCCATGAGCTCTATTTGTGTGTGTAGAATCAGTTAATTAAAATGAGGAATTTGGTCATGAGACACTTTTTTTTTTCTATAGGCAGAGAAACACTGGAATCTAAATAACAGTTGTAATCACAAGGTTGCCTGGTAGTTGTGTAATCCAAATTAAAGGGAGGTTGATATGTCAGATATTTTATGGCATTGGGCCAAACAGTCTGGTGTAACTGTACCATAGGTGTGGTCTTGCCACTGGAATCAGAGTAATGAAGTCTAATGGGTACAACAATTCCTGCTAATTGGAGGCAGAATACTCTAAATCTGATGTATAACATGCTGTATCCGTAAATAGTGTTTAAATGAATATTCTCAGTTATTTCCATGATTTCTTTTGTGCCTTTCATGCATAAAAATGAAATCTATATGGGAAAGGTGATGGAGTAAACACAAATAAAAACGACTTTTATTTTAGCAAGTATCCCAACAGTGTTATCTACTGAATGATTGATTTTGGTCCCTCTCTGAGTAAGGCTCCTTCTCAGCTTAGGCATGGATGGCCATGATATTAGGTTTTATTACAGCCTTTATGATTTTAAGATCATACTTTGTACACATATGATGCCTTTACTGCATTACAATGAATTGTTATTGTACCTGTTTTCTCTACTAGACTGTGAGGACTGTGTCCCCTGTACCTCAGAAAGTGCTAACACTGATAAACATTGGCTGAGATGATCTTAATCCTGAAAATGAATTAACTTGCACATGTACTATTAGTCTACAATATAAAGTGTTAATTTTAGACCTTCGTTTTTAAAACCTTGCTGTAATTGCTGTAATTGTGTTACAGTAGCCTCTACTCTCCAAATACAAAAATGACTTATCTCTGTCCACACATTCTCAAATTCACAGGTTAGATACATATATTGTTAGAGAAATAGATGTGGCCCTCAGTATTACCCCCAGAAAAATTATTCTTTGCACTACATCCCTGTTCACCAAGCAGCAGTAATTACAAGGCAGTTCTTAAATATAGGTCTGGCTTATGGCAGTAGAACGTGCAAAAATGCCCCTGGGCCATATGAATATAGTAGTTTTATACAGTGGGAGAGACTCTTCAGAGCTGTGTGGTACTTAAAGATACAAAGCTCATCAAGAAAGCCACATTCTTTATTCCTACACATAATAAGCAGAAATGAAATTGATATGAGAAAGAGGATAGAATAAAAACAAAAAAAAAATCTAAGTTAAGCAAAATCCGATGAGTGTTAAGCACTGAACATGTTAACTATGAAAGAATAATCTTCACTTGTCTGGCAGAATTGCAGTGTGGTTCTATTATGTGCTGTTTCAGTTGCATATATTGGACACTGTCAATCATTAAGGGTAGTTAGTATTATTTATCCCAAGCAGCCACATTTCTATAGCAACAGTATACATGTTTATGCAATTATGTATTATTATATCAAGTCATGCTTGATATATTTTGGTACCAGCTGCCGTCCTGAACTCCTTTACAAGTTTTATATGTATTTACTGCTAATGGAAGACCCTGCAGTCTCCTCCCCAACCCAGCTAATTTTTTAGCATGAGTTCAGGCAAGAAACATATAAAGTGAAAGACTAACTTAATATTCAGCATTGTGACTGAACTCAAACAACTGAAGCCTCAATTCATTTTAGTTTAAAAGCTACTAGTTTTTGAAAAAGATTAATTACACTAACTTTTATAAGTAGCTTGTATACTAATCAAAATTATAATTTAATCAAATTTTCCAAATACAAAAGGTTATATAAAATTTTAATTATATCTTGATTTAAACCATTTCAATGATAAAGCTTATTATCCAATAGTAAGGAGAACATAAGGTTAATTTCAATGACAGTAAAGAAAGTGGAAACAGTAGTTCTTTGTTACTTAGCAGAGTTGGCTAGAAACTACAACTTTAAAAGAGTATGTTACTGTAAAGATCATATGGTACCTTTTAGAACAGTATTAACATTTTAATATACTTAGTGTGGTCATGTCAAAGTATTTTATTTTTTCTGCTTTTGCAGTTTTCCTTATCAGTAGTAACAACTATATTTGTTTTAAACATCGTTAGCACTTTAAACCACCTACTTCATTAGGTAAAACTTTTTCCATTTTTACTTTGAGTTTTGAGTCACTTTAGTTTGTGAATATAGTTTTAAAAATCTATTTTATTTATTTGTTTTTATTAACAAGACTGATTGCATGTGTATATATCTACACTTAAATTTTAATGATTGTGATCTCTTTTTTACTTCTCTAATTTGTTACCCCTCCATTCATTGCTATTTGATGAATAATTTTCACCTTTAATCCGTGCATCTATTTAGTTACATTGTCCCGCCACAGGATCATTACATTGTAACCATAGCTGGCATGAGGTTTCTGTTTTCATAATTCTGTGAGGTATTTAATTATTTATTTATTTATTTTTGACGGAGTTGCCCTGTTGTTGCCCAGACTGGCCAGTCTGGAGTGCAGTGGCAGGATCTCAGCTCACTGCAACCTCCGCCTCCCGGGTTAAAGCGATTCTCCTGCCTCAGCCTCCTAAGTAGCTGGGACTACAGGCACATGCCACCATGTCCAGCTACTTTATTTATTTATTTATTTATTTATTTTTTAGTAGAGACGGGGTTTCACCATGTTGGCCAGGATGGTCTTGATCTCTTGACCTTGTGATCCGCCCACCTCACCCTCCCAAAGTGCTGGGGTTACAGGCGTGAGCCACCGCGCCTGGCCCTGTGAGGGTTTTTAAAAGGCTTTTTATAAAGTTTGATGGCTAGGCTTGGTTGTAGTTGTTTCTTTTTTTCTCCTAAAAATATTACAATATAAAATAAAATAATGGGAACAAAATTCATAAGCCTATCATATTATATAAGATACAGGGAAAAGTATGTTAAGCCTACATTACATATACAATTACATAACAGTTTCTGTTACTATATTTCCATGGATTCATGACTGGACTCATCAAGCAATTCCATTTTATATTCCATTTTTTTCTCTTTACATTGTAAATATTGTTTTCATAATTATTACTTTCATTGAACATGTACTATTCTGTCTTACTCATAATGAGAATTGACTTCAAATAAACATCATTTCAGGTAATATCATTTACCTGAAATGGACAGGATTTCAAGCAGCTTCAGACAGGATTTTAAGTGACTCCCCTACTTCCCTTTGGTGACTGCCCTTAGTTAATCTAATGCATGTTGTTATGCATTAGATTATAATGCGTGTCTCTGCTTGGACGAGTGGAAGGGAAAAACTGGCACTTCAGCCTTTCCTATTCAATAATTTTTTAGTCAAAGAAACACCACCACTTTCATCACCATTACCATATAATAATAGAAATATATTAAATACTCACTTTAATTGAGACAGTCCTAAGGTTAGTGTGTTAATGTTCTTTACATGCCTATTTTTTTCTTGAAGTGTTATTTGAAGAAGGCATCACTTCAAACTCCTTTAGACTAAAAGAAAACTCTCTTGAAGTCTTTCTAAATTCTAAATAAAATTGGTGTCATTTAAGAGGTATTGTTTGATTATCTTTGTTCTTATAATTGTGGGAGAAGTAGTAGCATAATAGTATGATAGATTTATGATAAAGTTGATGATAAATTTGCAGTGTCTGGTGATTTTTATATACCTTATAATATATTTTACAAACTATTTTAGATATCTGTCACCAATCTTTGGTTATTGAAGTTAAAGTTTATGATTTTTAAATGACTAAATTTCAGGTTTCTATGATTTTAATTTTACTGACTTGTTCTTCAGTCACTTTTCATAGCTTTGACACTAAGCCTTTGAGTCAGAATTTAATTCTGAATTATAATATTCTTCATATGGGTAAAAACAGTTTACTTTGTGGTTTTTTATTTTACGACACAATTTTATTTATGACACAATTTCTAGGAAATCAGTGGGCGGGGGGCTGGGTACTGCCAATAAATACTTTGTACTTAAAAATGTCCTAAAAATTCATGGCCTGAAACAAATAAGTAACTTCAATATTTTTCTAAGAAATCTCTGGATTTGCTATACTTAGATCCAAAAGAGCCAAGGGAAAGAAGGATATAAGGATTAGTTCTAGGCACAACTGGTAAGTAGCACTTTTTCCATGTGTATCTTCCTATTTTCTGTTTATCCATTTTCCCTCCAGCCACTGGGTGATGTTCTCTTTGATGTTCTCCACACTGCACTTAGGGTCCCCCATGTCTCCCTAGGGCTGTGTACTGTACTAAAGCATCTTATTTCAGAAGTGGAATTTTCTGTGCTTCTTGCTATATCACTTCTTCCTTTTCTCTAATTAAAGCGTAATTTGTCTGCGTGATAATGAAGACTTTTAAACTGAATGACTTGAAATATCTGATAAATTAATGAGTCTCTAAGACTTCTAGCCTTAAGCTCTATTGATAGAACTCTAGTCAAAAACGTAGATAAATAACTGTTTCTAAGACTTGTTGAGTTCATTCTTCATGCTCTTCTCCTAAGCCCTGCCCCAAATCTATTCCATCAAGCCACTGGCTGCTTGTTTATCTCAAGGATGTACTATTGACTTCTGAGCCAGATAGAAAGGTTTATGGAAGAAGGAAATACACCTGCTTACCCATGTGTACCAGACCACTCCCTCTCCTCCAGGACAGGAATGGGCCATGTCAGGTGAGCCTCCCAAGAGAAATGATCTTCAAGCACAGTATAGCTATTTGATAGTAATCCTGAATGTTGTTTCTGATACTTTATGTTCCTTTTTGTTTGTTTTTTCAGACAGGATTTCCTCTGCTACCAAGGCTGGAGTACAGTGGTGCAGTCTTGGCTCACTGCAGCCTCTGTCTCCCGGGCCCCTGCAATCCTCCCATCTCAGTCTCTTGAGTAGCTGAGATTACAGGCATATGGCTGCGTGGCTGGCTAATGTTTTAATTTTTGTAGAGTTTCACCATGTAGCCTGGGTTGTTCTTGAACTCCTGGGCTCAAGTGATCCACCCACCTCAGCCTTCCAAAATGCTGGAATTACAGACATCAGCCACCGTGCCCGCCTATGTTCATTTGTTTATCCATTCATTCTTTCACTAGTTTATTAACATGTATTTATATATGTATTTATTGGGCATTTACTATGTGCCTGGCCTTATATATTACACTAGGGATATAAACAAATATCTTCACCTTCTGTGGTTTGCTGATAGTCTAATGAAGTCACTACATTATAAGGTTCTAGTCGAAGAAATACAAGCAAGTAAATTTGTTTATAGTAGAATCTATTTCATGATAAAGGAGTTTCCATGCATTGCTTCATGAGCATATTTTAAGGTAATCTTAAGGATGGGGTAGCTCTTAAAGGAGGGACACTTGTGTTGAATTTTGGAGGATAAGGAGAAATTAATTAGAAGATTCTAAGGAAAAACATCTCAGGTGAAGAATGCGAGCATGAGATAATGTAATCTTTTTGGTCAGTCGTAAAGAGGGCTAAGTAAATGGACAGAATCCATACCCAGCTAAAGAAATTTAACTTTACCAATACAATACATTCATTCAGGTTTACTATTTATTATTACATTGTATAATTATCCCACAATTTGCTTATCTATTTGATTGTTGATAAACTTTTGTTTGTTTGTTGTTGCAGTTGCCAACAATAGCAGAACATTTTATGTTTCATATATACTTGTTGGTACACATATACAAGATTTTTCCCTGGGGCCTTTCCTTACGAATGAAACAGTAGTCATAGGGTACACATGTTTAGAGTCAGAAAACAATGCCAAATTATTTTCAAAAATGGATGCATCAGTTTACACTTCTACCAACACATATAAGTGTTCCAATTGCTGCACATGCTCATAAACATTTGTCAGACTGCTCCTTTTGTTTCCCTCAGTCTAATGGGTATAAAAAGAATCTCACAATGGTCTTAAATTGCATTTCCCAGATTACGAATCAGGTTGATCAGCTTTATATTTGTTTGTTTATTTGGTTGTTGGGTATTCATGTTTTTTCATCGTTTTCCCATTTTACTTTGGTGTTATAAATCTGTTGCATATTGATTTGAAGGAATTTTTTATATATAGCATATGTATACATATAAGTACTTTGTTGGCTAGGTAGATAGCCACATACACCAGTTTATGGGTGTATATAGTGAATACATTCTCACAGTTTATGGTGTATTTTTTTTTTTTATATTCTTTTCTTTTTCTTTTCTTTTTGTTGAGAGTAGGATCTTGCTATTTTGCCTAGGCTAGTCTCAAAATTTCTGTGCTCAGGTTATCATCATGCCTCTGTAACCCTAAATGTTGAGATTACAGGTGTGAGCCACCGAACCCAGCTCTTTTTTACTTTCTTTAGGTGAATTTTGATGAAGTGAAATTTTAATTTTAATTTAGTTTATCAATCTTTTTATGGTTATAATTTTTTGTTTTCTACTTAGGAAATTATTTTTTATCCCTCAGTTATGAAGTTATTTTCCTTTATGTTCTTCTAAAGGCTTCAACTTTTGACTTCTTCATCTAAGTCTTCATTACGTTGGGAATATATTTTTGTGATAGTATAATCAGGACCAATTTTATTTTATTTTATATATCTAACCAATGATTTGGGCACCGTTTTGAATAGTCCATTCCTTCCCTGTTATACACTATTTCCATTTATATCTGGCCTTGTTTCTGGACTTAATTTTCTTCTGTTGGTAAATTAGTCCACCTTTGAACCTCACTATCTTAATTACTGAAGATTTCATAAGACTGTATTTTCTTCTTAGAATTGTCTTGGCTACTTCAAGGCTGTTGCTTTTTTATATGAATTTTACAATTAGCTTGTCAGTTTGGATGAAAGCTTTTGGGATTTTCATAGAAATAATATTGATTCCATAAAGCAGTAGGGGGAGAATCCTGAATGGTATTGAGTCTTCCTATTAATGAACACTTTATTCCTCTCCATTATTAATACTTTCAATGATGTTTATACTTTTCTGTATAATGACTATGTATAAATTTCTAAAGATTATTCTCATATGCCCTGGGTTTCTTAACTATTATACAAAAATAGATTACCTCCATCAACATTTAAATTATGTGCAAATCATCACAGTTATATTGCGTTTTTTCCCATATCTACCCATTTTTATTCCTTGTTTCTCAACTGACAGATTTCTTCACTGTTGAAAGAAAGAAAGCAAAGCAATCATAGTGGATAGTGGATACTCTTGTTTCATTCCTGCCTTTTTTTAAAGAGGATCTTCATATGTTGCCTGAGTTGGCCTGGACCTCCTGGACTCAAGAGAACCTCTTGCCTCAACCTCCCTAGTAGGTGGTACTATAGGCATGCACATAGCATGCCTGGCTATTCCTGATTTTAAAGGGAATATTTCCAGTGTTTTTGGAAGATGAACTATAAGATAAGAGAAGCTCTATTACTAGTTTTTAAAGAGATTTAAAGAAGTGAATAGATGTTGACCCCATCAAACACTTTTTGCAGTTGAAAAGAGTCCTGCCCATCCCCCTTACTTTGCTATTAAATCTAAATTACAGCTTACTGTTGTAAAAACTCTCCTTGCATTTTGTGATTAAACCCTACTTGATTATAATATATAATCTATTATTTTCATATTTTGTTGGCTTCAGTTAATTTTTTTTAGGATTTTGGTCTATAATTTTCCTTTTTTTTATACTGCAGTTGTCTGCTTTGAGTATTAAGGGGTGGCGTATGTTGCTTCTTACTTTAAAAAATTTATGGCATAGTGTGTGAGATTGGAAAGATCAATTCCTTCAAAGTTTACTAGCATTTACTTCTTGCTTCCCTGCTCTGCCTGCGCTCCCCGCTTTCTTTCCTTTTTTTGATTTAGGGAATATTATTAACTATCGGTTCATCTTACTTTGGCTCTCAAATTTTTCTTAAGTATATATTTTTCTAGTAATTTCAGTGTTGTTTATTTTTTGTTTTTCAATTTTTTTTCTTTTTAGAGGCAGGGTCTTTCTCCATTGCCCAGGCCAGAGTGCAGTGGCATGATCATGGATCACTGCAACCACAAGCTCCCGGACTCAAGTGATTCTCCTGCCTCAGACTCCCAAGTAGCTGGGACTACAGGTGCATACCACCATGCCAGGCTAATCTTTATTTATTTATTTTTATATAGATGGGATTTTGATGTATTACTCAGGCTGGTCTCAAACTCCTGGCCTCAAGGGATCTTCCTGCCATAGCCTCCCAAAGTGCTGGAATTTCAGGTGTGAGCAACTGTACCCAGTCTTTTCTAGAAATTTTAACTTTCTTCTAAGTTTTAAAATACTTTATCATAATACTTACATTATTCTTTTTTCCCACTCAGTTGTTCTTCCACCCCACCTTGTAGTAAACCTTTCAAATGTAACAGGTAGTCTGCCAAAAAACTTTACAAAACATACTCCATTATTTTTCCCATCCCACTTGTAGAAAGAGACTCTGAATGGATAAGCAATTGGCCCAAAGTCACATAGTTGGTGGTAGAGCTGAACTACGCTTGTTAACTTTAAGAATCACACAGGCAGTTGTCATAGGACACAATATCAATTTCCTAATCCCTGAGTTGAAGGAAGTGAGCCATGATATTATTTGTCTAAAAGAGGTTAAAAAGCTCACCTCATAAAATGTTTTGCCTTCCATTTGTGACACTGAAGCACATTTTTAAATTCCCCCAGTTTACTACCATTTTATGTTACTGAACCAATCTTAATAAATTCTATTTTGAATTTCAAGATAATGTTATGAAACATTCTTGTGTAGCTTTTCCTTTGGCACCCCAAATAAAACCTCAGGTCATTTGTTTGACTCACAGGAACATACTGTGGTAATTCTGGATGCTTTTGTGCAGCGACTTGATGTGTTTCCTCCCTCAAGTATGGTCATCCGTTGTTCTCAGTCACTCCCTTGAAGATGGAACAATTCATGTGAAACTTGAAACTCTTCACCACTTTTTATATGTCCACTAATATTTGGCATCCTTCTATACAGTGGCTAGGCTGTTTTACCTTTCTCTAAATATTTATTTGTTCTCTTCTTCATTTTAACATGCTATAGCAAGAAGAGTTTGCTTTTAGAATTTTCTTTGTTTACCAGACTAGAAAACTGGGATTTCCAGCTTACCAGGGTATTTAATTTGGAAGAATTCATGGTTGCCATTTAAACTCTCAGGTTTTGAAAGTTTGCCATTTCATTATCTCTTTTCCATTTTTTTTTTTTTGGTCTGATAAGGTAGTACAAATATCTTTATTATGTCTTTCTTATTTATGTTTTCATTCTCTTTGTTATTTTGATAATTTCTTGGTTTTATGCTGAGAACAGCATCACTGGTATATATTTCTCTTATAATCTTTTTCAATATTGATTTTTGCTTGACTCAACCAAGATAGAAATTCTTACTTATTTCTCTATTAAGCTGCAGTAATACAGACTTCATTGAAATCCATTTTACTTACAGCTGCTTGATTATTTTGAAATTACATACTCTAGTATGTTGAACCACTGATACCATTGCTGGAGGTAAAAGTCAACCTTTATCTCCCCCTGAAACTTTAGTTTACTAAACTAGTGTTCAGGTTTCATGAGAGTCAAACAAATTTTAATAAATCAGTTGGAATAATTACTTGTCAATTGTAATCATTCTTGAAAATGGGGAATATTTCCTAGAATGTTACAGTATTTATAGATTTGATAGACAGGCTACAATGTTCCTATTATTTTGTTATGGTGGAATCATTGTGAGCATGGAAGGAATTCAAAAAGTTTGTGGCCTGACTTTAGGGTTGTGGTTCAGTTTCCTTTTAGCTGAGATTTTATATATCAAATCAGTCTGTATTTATTTATTTATTTATTTGTTTATTTAGTGTTTCTGTGGGGAAAAAAGTTTTATGCTTGGAGCAGGGACTCCAAACACCCAAGCAGCATTCTGATGTTGTCTCTCTTCTAGTCCTTAATGCATTTACTTTCCTGAAGCTTTGTTCTTTCTTTTTCTTTAATAAACACTTAAAAATATATTGCTTGCAGATGTAATTCAGCAGAAGGACCTGGGAGTTGTAAGTCTTTCTTGAATACCTGTCTTTCTAGACTTGCGCATTTTATTTGTATTGTCAAACTTACTTTTTGTAAAGTTAGAGGGATATTTATTTCTTTGTATTGTATTTTTTTCTCTTTATAATAACTTATTTTCTACCCTATTTCAAAAAAGATTTGAGGTAGTATGCACCTTATTTCTGCTCAACAGAAATTGCAAAGTGAAGAAATGAAACAGAGGGCAAATACTGGTGAAAAATTTTAAATTAGACAAGGAGCAGTGTTAACATGTACATGGACAGCAGGAAGCCTAGTATACCTTTTAGAGGTGGTCCACAAAATGGCTCTTCCTAACCACAAATGCCAAAAAGAAATATAGTAATTTACATGATCCTCACACTCTAGGTAGTATCACAGCAAACCAGTGGTCCTGTGGATACTGAAGGTGTGATGAATTAAACACTTTCGATAATACCACTACTTTGAAAGCAAAAGTATGTTTCATTGGGCTTTTCCTTATAATGTTTCTTAATTCTGATAGCATATCAAAAAAAGGCTCATTTGAACAAATTCAGTTATTTGAAAGATCAAACCATGTGTTACAATACCATCTGGTCATTTGATCAAATTAGAGGGTAAGCTTCAGATTATTCAGTTGGGTAGTCTCCAAAATGGACTAGACAAGAATGTCCTTGAAAAGATAAGAGTGTTGCTGGAAAAACATACTAGGAATGTTTTTGTGTTTTTACTTTGTTTCAACTCTAGTAGTAAAGAACAGAAAAAGCTTTAACAGTATTACTCTGTGGATTGAGACTGGTGTCCTCAATTGGTGCCTTTATTAGCTTATTATGTATCCTTTTAGTTTCAAGAGCTGAGAGAAGACAAGGAATCCCATAAGGTACAGGGTTTAATAGTGATGCCTTTACTTTTTAGTTCATTACACTTAGAAAATAGCTGGTGAAGTGGATTTTTAGGAATGTTTGATTTCATTTTACCAAAACCAGTCCTCACAAAATAATTGACTTAAAGAAATTGCAGCACGAAGATTATAGTAATATGTCAAGCACAGATGAACAAGAAGAAAAGAGCTACTATCACTTCTACTTTATTCAAACAGGTAACGCAAAAGTATAGTTTTGCTATATAATTGAACTTAAGTTGTTATCAACTTAACAGATTGTTATAAGATGTTGCATGTAAACTCCATGGTAACCATTTTGAAAATACCTATAGAAGGTATACAAAATAAAATGAGAAAGGAAACAAAGTATAGCACTACAAAAAAAAATCAGTGAAACACAAAGGGAGTGAGAGAGGAAAAAAGGGACAAAAGAGCTACGAAACAGAAAGAAAACAACTAACAAAATGATGATAGTAAGTCCTCCCTTTCAATACTTATTTTAAATTTAAATTAATTAAACTCTTCAAGAAAAATACAAAGAATAGCCGGGTGGACAAAAACAATAGCCAACTGTAAATTATCTACAAGAGACTCAGTTTAGACATAAGGACACACACAGACTTTAAATGTGAAAGGTAGGAAATTCTATTTCACATAAATGGTGACAAAAAGAGAGAGCAGAGGTGGATATATCAACCAGATAGACTTTAAGTCAAGCTGTCATAGAAAAAAGAGAAACTTTATATAATGATAAACGAGTAAATTCATCATGAAGATATAACTATTATAAATGCATATATTTTTATAAGTATATATATATTTAATATCCAATGTTAGTGTACCTAAATATATGATGCAAACATTGACAGAACTGAAAAGAGAAATAGTAATACAGTAGTAGGAAATTTCAGTACTCAACTTTCAGTAATGGATAGAACATTCAACATAAGGTCAATAAGGAAAAAGAGGACTTGAACCACACTGTAGACCAAATGGACCTAAAGACAAACATTCCATCCAAGAGCAGAATAATATACATTCTTCTTAAGCACACATGGAACATTCTTCAGATAGATCATGTGTTAGGTCGTAAAACAAGTTTGCAAATTTAGGAAGATTGAAATCATACCAAATACCTTTTCTGACCATTTCATTATGAAACTAGAAATCAATAAAATAAGGAAAATTGGAAAATTCACTAATATGTGGAAATTAAGCAACCTATTCTTGAACAACCATTGCATCACAGAAGAAAAATGGAAAGAAATGAGAAAATATCTTGAGGTAAATAAAAACAAAAACACAGCATGCCAAGACTTATGGAATGCCACAAAAGCAATACCAAGAGGGAAGTTTATAACAATTAACACCTACGTTGAAGAAAAAAGAAAAATCCCAAATAATGAACTTAACTCTACACCCTAAGAAACCAAAAGAAGAAGAACAAAATAAGCCCAATGCTAGAAGAAGGAAGGAAATCATAAAGGTTACAGCAGAAATAAATAGAGACCCTAGAAAAGCAATTTAAAAAATCAACAAAACTAGTAGTTGGTTTTTAAAAAGATTAACCAAATATACAGACTTTTAGACAGACAGAGGAAATGAGAGAAGATTCAAGTCAGAAATGAAAAAGGAGACATTACCATTGATGGCAGAGAAATAGGAATGATCATAAGAGACTACTATAGACAATTGTACACCATCATACTGGATAACCTAGAAGAAGTAAATTTCTAGAAACATACAGTGTACCAGGACTGAATCATGAACAAATTAAAAACTGAAAACAAAGTTATAACTAGTAAGGAGATTGAGTCAGTAATCAAAAACTTCCTAATAAAGAAAAGCCCAGAACCAGATGGTTTCACTGAGAATTCTACCAAACATTTTTTTTTTTTTTAAATATTAACACTGATTTTTTTTTAAATTTATTTATTATTATTATACTGTAAGTTGTAGGGTACATGTGCATAACGTACAGGTTTGTTACATATGTATACCTGTGCCCTGTTGGTGTGCTGCACCCATCAACTCGTCATTTACATCAGGTATAACTCCCAATGCAATCCCTCTCCCATGATAGGCCCCGGTGTGTGATGTTCCCCTTCCTGAGTCCAAGTGATCTCATTGTTCAGTTCCCACTTATGAGTGAGAACATGCGGTGTTTGGTTTTCTGTTCTTGTGATAGTTTGCTAAGAATGATGGTTTCCAGCTGCATCCATGTCCCTACAAAGGACACAAACTCATCCTTTTTTATGGCTCCATAGTATTCCATGGTGTATATGTGCCACATTTTCTTAATCCAATCTGTCACTGATGGACATTTGGGTTGATTCCAAGTCTTTGCTATTGTGAATAGTGCTGCAATGAACATATGTGTGCATGTGTCTTTATAGCAGCATAATTTATAATCCTTTGGGTATATCCCCAGTAATGGGATGGCTGGGTTATATGGTACATCTAGTTCTAGATCCTTGAGGAATCGCCATACTGTTTTCCATAATGGTTGAACTAGTTTACAATCCCACCAACAGTGTAAAAGTGTTCCTATTTCTCCACATCCTCTCCAGCACCTGTTGTTTCCTGACTTTTTAATGATCGCCATTCTAACTGGTGTGAGATGGTATCTCATTGTGGTTTTGATTTGCATTTCTCTGATGGCCAGTGATGATGAGCATTTTTTCATGTGTTTGCTGGCTGTATGAATGTCTTCTTTTGAGAAATGTCTGTTCATATCCTTTGCCCACTTTCTGATGGGGTTGTTTGTTTTTTTCTTGTAAATTTGTTTGAGTTCTTTGTAGGTTCTGGATATTAGCCCTTTGTCTGATGAGTAGATTGCAAAAATTTTCTCCCATTCTGTAGGTTGCCTGTTCACTCTGATGGTAGTTTCTTTTGCTGTGCAGAAGCTCTTTAGTTTAATGAGATCCCATTTGTCAATTTTGGCTTTTGCTGCCGTTGCTTTTGGTGTTTTAGACATGAAGTCTTTGCCCATGCCTATGTCCTGAATGGTACTGCCTAGGTTTTCCTCTAGGATTTTTATGGTATTAGGTCTAACATTTAAGTCTCTAATCCATCTTGAATTAATTTTCGTATAAGGAGTAAGGAAAGGATCCAGTTTCAGCTTTCTACTGATGGCTAGCCAATTTTCCCAGCACCATTTATTAAATAGGGAATCCTTTCCCCATTTCTTGTTTTTCTCAGGTTTGTCAAAGATCAGATGGCTGTAGATGTGTGGTATTATTTCTGAGGACTCTGTTCTGTTCCATTGGTCTATATCTCTGTTTTGGTACCAGTACCATGCTGTTTTGGTTACTGTAGCCTTGTAGTATAGTTTGAAGTCAGGTAGTGTGATGCCTCCAGCTTTGTTCTTTTGACTGAGGATTGTCTTGGAGATGCGGGCTCTTTTTTGGTTCCATATGAACTTTAAAGCAGTTTTTTCCAATTCTGTGAAGAAACTCATTGGTAGCTTGGATGGGGATGGCATTGAATCTATAAATAACCTTTGGGCAGTATGGCCATTTTCACTTATATTGATTCTTCCTATCCATGAGAGCATGGTATGTTCTTCCATTTGTTTGTGTCCTGTTTTATTTCACTGAGCAGTGGTTTGTAATTCTCCTTGAAGAGGTCTCCTTTTACATCCTCTTGTTGGATTCCTGAGGGTATTTTATTCTCTTGAAGTAAATTGTGGAATGGAAGTTCATTCATGGATTTGGCTCTGTGTTTGTCTGTTACTGGTGTATAAGAATGCTGCATTTTTGCACATTAATTTTGTATCCTGAGACTTTGCTGAAGTTGCTTATCAGCTTAAGGAGATTTTGGGCTGAGACAATGGGGTTTTC
This sequence comes from Papio anubis, assembly GCF_008728515.1. Classification (NCBI taxonomy): domain Eukaryota; kingdom Metazoa; phylum Chordata; class Mammalia; order Primates; family Cercopithecidae; genus Papio; species Papio anubis. The sequence goes on along the minus strand of NC_044979.1, from coordinate 44,603,611 downwards.
TAAATATACAATCATGTCGTCTGCAAAGAGGGACAATTTGACTTCTTCTTTTCCTAACTGAATACCCTTGATTTCTTTCTCTTCCCTGATTGCCCTAGCCAGAACTTCCAACATTATGTTGAATAGGAGTGGTGAGAGAGGGCATCCCTGTCTTGTGACAGTTTTCAAAGGGAATTTTTCCAGTTTTTGCCCATTCAGTATGATATTGGCTGTGGCTTTGTCATAAATAGCTCTTATTATTTTGAGGTACATTCCATCAATACCGAATTTATTGAGTGTTTTTAGCATGAAGGGCTGTTGAATTTTGTCAAAAGCCTTTTCTGCATCTATTGAGATAATCATGTGGTTCTTGTCTTTGGTTCTGTTTATATGCTGGATTATGTTTATTGATTTTTAATGTTGAACCAGCCTTGCATCCCAGGGATGAAGCCCACTTGATCATGGTGGATAAGCTTTTTGATGTGTTGCTGAATCCGGTTTGCCAGTATTTTATTGAGGATTTTTGCATCGATGTTCATCAGGGATATTGGTCTAAAATTCTCTTTTTTTGTTGTGTCTCTGCCAGGCTTTGGTATCAGGATGATGTTGGCCTCATAAAATGAGTTAGGGAGGATTCCCTCTTCTTCTATTGATTGGAATAGTTTCAGAAGGAATGGTACCAACTCCTCCTTGTACCTCTGGTAGAATTCAGCTGTGAATCCATCTGGTCCTGGACTTTTTTTGGTTGGTAGGCTATTAATTGTTGCCTCAATTTCAGAGCCTGCTATTGGTCTATTCAGGGATTCAACTTCTTCCTGGTTTAGTCTTGGAAGAGTGTAAGTGTCCAGGAAATTATCCATTTCTTCTAGATTTTCCAGTTTATTTGCGTAGAGGTGTTTATAGTATTCTCTGATGGTAGTTTGTATTTCTGTGGGGTCGGTGGTGATATCCCCTTTATCATTTTTAATTGCGTCGATTTGATTCTTCTCTCTTTTCTTCTTTATTAGTCTTGCTAGTGGTCTGTCAATTTTGTTGATCTTTTCAAAAAACCAACTCCTGGATTCATTGATATTTTGGAGGGTTTTTTGTGTCTCTATCTCCTTCAGTTCTGCTCTGATCTTAGTTATTTCTTGCCTTCTGCTAGCTTTGGAATGTGTTTGCTCTTGCTTCTCTAGTTCTTTTAATTGCGATGTTAGAGTGTCAATTTTTGATCTTTCCTGCTTTCTCTTGTGGGCATTTAGTGCTATAAATTTCCCTCTGCACACTGCTTTAAATGTGTCCCAGAGATTCTGGTATGTTGTATCTTTGTTCTCATTGGTTTCAAAGAACATCTTTATTTCTGCCTTCATTTCGTTATGTACCCAGTAGTCATTCAGGAGCAGGTTGTTCAGTTTCCATGTAGTTGAGCGGTTTTGATTGAGTTTCTTAGTCCTGAGTTCTAGTTTGATTGCACTGTGGTCTGAGAGACAGTTTGTTATAATTTCTGTTCTTGTACATTTGCTGAGGAGTGATTTACTTCCAATTACGTGGTCAATTTTGGAGTAAGTACGATGTGGTGCTGAGAAGAATGTATATTCTGTTGATTTGGGGTGGAGAGTTCTATAGATGTCTATTAGGTCTGCTTGCTGCAGAGATGAGTTCAATTCCTGGATATCCTTGTTAACTTTCTGTCTCGTTGATCTGTCTAATGTTGACAGTGGAGTGTTGAAGTCTCCCATTATTATTGTATGGGAGTCTAAGTCTCTTTGTAAGTCTCTAAGGACTTGCTTTATGAATCTGGGTGCTCCTGTATTGGGTGCATATATATTTAGGATAGTTAGCTCTTCCTGTTGAATTGATCCCTTTACCATTATGTAATGGCCTTCTTTGTCTCTTTTGATCTTTGATGGTTTAAAGTCTGTTTTATCAGAGACTAGTATTGCAACCCCCGCTTTTTTTTGTTCTCCATTTGCTTGGTAAATCTTCCTCCATCCCTTTATTTTGAGCCTATGTATGTCTCTGCGTGTGAGATGGGTCTCCTGAATACAGCAGACTGATGGGTCTTGACTCTTTATCCAGTTTGCCAGTCTGTGTCTTTTCATTGGAGCATTTAGTCCATTTACATTTAAGGTTAAGATTGTTATGTGTGAACTTGATCCTGCCATTATGATATTAACTGGTTATTTTGCTCGTTAGTTGATGCAGTTTCTTCCTAGCCTCGATGGTCTTTACATTTTGGCATGTTTTTGCAATGGCTGGTACCGGTTGTTCCTTTCCATGTTGAGTGCTTCCTTCAGGGTCTCTTGTAAGGCAGGCCTAGTGGTGACAAAATCTCTAAGCATTTGCTTATCTGTAAAGGATTTTATTTCTCCTTCACTTATGAAACTTAGTTTGGCTGGATATGAAATTCTGGGTTTAAAATTCTTTTCTTTAAGAATGTTGAATATTGAATATTGGCCCCCACTCTCTTCTGGCTTGGAGAGTTTCTGCCGAGAGATCTGCTGTGAGTCTGATGGGCTTCCCTTTGTGGGTAACCCGACCTTTCTCTCTGGCTGCCCTTAAGATTTTTTCCTTCATTTCAACTTTGGTGAATCTGGCAATTATGTGTCTTGGAGTTGCTCTTCTCGAGGAGTATCTTTGTGGCGTTCTCTGTATTTCCTGGATTTGAATGTTGGCCTGCCCTACTAGGTTGGGGAAGTTCTCCTGGATGATATCCTGAAGAGTGTTTTCCAACTTGGTTCCATTTTCCCCCTCACTTTCAGGCACCCCAATCAGACGGAGATTTGGTCTTTTTACATAATCCCATACTTCTTGCAGGCTTTGTTCATTTCTTTTTCTTCTTTTTTCTTTTGGTTTCTCTTCTCGCTTCATTTCATTCATTTGATCCTCAATCGCTGATACTCTTTCTTCCAGTTGATCGAGTCGGTTACTGAAGCTTGTGCATTTGTCACGTATTTCTCGTGTCATGGTTTTCATCTCTTTCCTTTCGTTTATGACCTTCTCTGCATTAATTACTCTAGCCATCAATTCTTCCACTTTTTTTTCAAGATTTTTAGTTTCTTTGCGCTGGGTACGTAATTCCTCCTTTAGCTCTGAGAAATTTGATGGACTGAAGCCTTCTTCTCTCATCTCGTCAAAGTCATTCTCCGTCCAGCTTTGATCCGTTGCTGGCGATGAGCTGCGCTCCTTTGCTGGGGGAGATGCGCTCTTATTTTTTGAATTTGCAGCTTTTCTGCCCTGCTTTTTCCCCATCTTTGTGGTTTTATCTGCCTCTGGTCTTTGATGATGGTGATGTACTGATGGGGTTTTGGTGTAGGTGTCCTTCCTGTTTGATAGTTTTCCTTCTAACAGTCAGGACCCTGAGCTGTAGGTCTGTTGGAGATTGCTTGAGGTCCACTCCAGACCCTGTTTGCCTGGGTATCAGCAGCAGAGGCTGCAGAAGATAGAATATTTCTGAACAGCGAGTGTACCTTTCTGATTCTTGCTTTGGAAGCTTCCTCTCAGGGGTGTACTCCACCCTGTGAGGTGTGGGGTGTCAGACTGCCCCTAGTGGGGGATGTCTCCCAGTTAGGCTACTCAGGGGTCAGGGACCCGCTTGAACAGGGAGTCTGTCCCTTCTCAGATCTCAACCTCCGTGTTGGGAGATCCACTGCTCTCTTCAAAGCTGTCAGACAGAGTCGTTTGCGTCTGCAGAGGTGTCTGCTGCTTTGTTATTGTTTAGTGTGCCCTGCCCCCAGAGGTGGAGTCTACAGAGACAGGCAGGTTTCCTTGAGCTGCTGTGAGCTCCACCCAGTTCCAGCTTCCCAGCAGCTTTGTTTACCTACTTAAGCCTCAGCAATGGCGGGCGCCCCTCCCCCAGCCTAGCTGCTGCCTTGCCGGTAGATCACAGACTGCTGTGATAGCAATGAGGGAGGCTCCGTGGGTGTGGGACCCTCCCGGCCAGGTGTGGGATATGATCTCCTGGTGTGCCTGTTTGCTCAAAGCGCAGTATTGGGGTGGGAGTTACCCGATTCTCCAGGTGTTGTGTGTCTCAGTTCCCCTGGCTAGGAAAAGGGATTCCCTTCCCCCTTGCGCTTCCCAGGTGAGGCAATGCCTCGCCCTGCTTCAGCTCTCGCTGGTCGGGCTGCAGCAGCTGACCAGTACTGATCGTCCGGCACTCCCCAGTGAGATGAACCCAGTACCTCAGTTGAAAATGCCGAAATCATCGGTCTTCTGTGTAGGTGGCGCTGGGAGTTGGAGACTGGAGCTGTTCCTATTCGGCCATCTTGCTCCGCCCTGATTTTTTTTTTTCATACACTTCTAAAAACTGAAAAGGAAAGAACACTTCTAAACTTATTTTATAAGATCAGCATTACCCAGATACCAAGGCCAGATAAAGACACTACACAAACGAAAACTGTGGGCCAATATCCCTGACGAATATAGACTCAAAAATGCTTAACAAAATACTAGCAAACTGAATTAAACAGCACATTAGAAGAATCATGTACCATGACTAAGTGATCTTATTCCTGGAATGCAAGTATGGTTTAACATATGCAAATCAGTATATGTGATATAACACATTCACAGATTGAAAGATAAAAATCACATGATCATTACAATAGATGCAGAAAAAACAGTTCGCAAAATTTGACAGCCTTTTACAATAAGAACATTCAGTATAATAGGAATAGGGGGAAATTACCTCAACATAATAAAGGCTTTACATGACTAACCTATGGCTAATATCATACTTCATATTGAAAAACTAAAAGCTTTTCCTCAGGATCAGGAACAAGACAAGGACATTCTTACCACTTTTATTCAACACAGTACTCACAGAGTCCTAGCCAGAGCAATGATGTAAAAAAAGAAGTAAAAGGCATGCATAATGGAAAGAAAAAAGTAAAATTATCTCTGCTAGCAGGTAACATGATCTCATATATAGAAAACCCTAAAGATTACACACACACACACACACACACACACACATCCCCATTAGAAGTAACAAATGAATTCAGGAAATTTGCAAGATATGATAACAACCTATAAAAATCCATTTTATTTATATGCATTTACAGTGAGCAATCTGAAAAGGAAATTATGAAAAAAAAATCATTTAAAATAGAGTCAAAAAGTATAAAATACTCATCAATAAACTTAACCAAAAGACCTGCACACTAAAAACTACAGAATATTGCTGATAGAATTGAAGAAGAGACAAATAAATGAAATGTCTCATTTTCATGGATTAGAAGAATGTTAAAATATCAACACTACCCAAAGCAATCTACAGATTTATTGCAATTCCTATCAAAATCCCAATGCATTTGTTACAGAAATAGAACAAGCAATTCTGAAATTCATATTGAATGACAAAGGACCTTAAATAACCAAAACAATCTAGAGAGAGAAGAATATGGCTGGAGATCTCACACTTACTGATTTCAAAGCATATTATGAATACAAAGCTACAATAATCAAAACAGTATGGTACTGGTGTGAAGACATACCAATAGAACAAAATAGAAATCCCAGAAATAAAATAATGTTTGATCTGTTTGTCAAATGATCTTTCACAGTGATGCCAAAACTATACAATGGTGCAAGGACAGTCTCTGTGATGAATGGTGCTTGGAAACTTGGATATCCACATGCTGAATAATGAAATTGGATTCTTATACCATACATAAACATCAATTCATAATAGATTAAAGACTTAATGGTAAGGCCTGAAAGTGTAAAACTCCTATAAGAAAACATAGAGGACTAGCTTCATGACCTTGTTCTTGGCAATTATTTTTTGTATATGACACCAAAAACACTGGCAACAAAAGCACACATAGACAAGTAAGACTGCCTTAAGCTAAAAAGTTTCAGTATGGCAAAAGAAACAAGAGTGCAAAGGCAGCCTACAGAATGGGAGAAAGTATCTGTAAACTATTTGTATGATAAGAAATTAATATCTTAAAAAAAAAGGAACTCCTACATCTCAGTAGCAAAAAAAACCACATAACTGATTGAAAAATGGGCAAAGGACTTGAATCTACGTTTCTCCAAAGAGGACACACAAATGGCCAAAAAGAATATGAAAAGATTCTCAGTATCACTAATCATCAGGGAAATGCAAGTAAAACTCACAAAGAAATACCACCTCACACCTGTTAGGATGGCCATTATAAAAAACAAAACAAAACAGAAGATAAGTGTTGGTAAGGAAATGGAGAAATTGGAACACTTATGCACTGTTGGTGGGAATGTAAAATGATACAGCCACTATGGTAAACAGTATGGAGATTCTTCCAAAAATTAAAAAGAGAACTACCTTGTGATCCATCAATCCTACTTCTAGTTATTTATCCAAAGTATTGAAATCAGGTTCTGGAAGAGATATTTGCACTCACATGTTCTTTGTAACATTATTCACAAAAATCAGGAGATGGAAACAACCTAAATGCCCATTAATGGATGAATGGACAAAAGAATTATGGCATTTACATACAATAAAATATTATTTAGCAGGGTGGGCGAGGTGGCTCATGCCTGTAATCCCAGCACTTTGGGAGGCTGAGGCGGGCGGATCACCTGAGGTCAGGAGTTCGAGACCAGCCTGACCAACATGGAGAAACCCTGTCTCTACTAAAAATACATAATTAGCCGGGCATGGTGGCACATGCCTGTAATTCCAGCTACTCCAGAGGCTGAGGCAGGAGAATCACTTGAACCTGGAAGGCGGAGGTTGCAGTGAGCCGACATCGTGCCATTGCACTCCAATCTGGGCAACAAGAGCGAAACTCCTTCTAAAAAAAAAAAAAAAATTTGTTCAGCCACAAAAAAGGAAATCCTGTTATATGCTATAACATGGTTGAAATTTGAGATGATTATGCTAAATGAAATAAATAAATCAGAGAAGGACAAATACTGCTTGATTCCTCTTATATGACATATCTAAAGTAGTCAAACTCATAAGCAGAAAATAGCATGGTGGGTGCAGGGGCTATGAGGAGGAGAAATGGGGAGCTGCCGTTCAATGGATAGACTTTCAGTCATGCAGTATGACTACATACTGGAGATCTGCTGTTGAAAATTGTGTTTATTGTTAACAATACTGTTCACTTAAAAATTTTTTAAAAGGGTAGATCTCATGTTATGTGTTTTTTACCACAATAAAATAAGAGAGAAATGCCTGGTAATTTCTCCATATAGATAGTATTAACAACAATATTTTTGCATGTACAAAAGGAGCTTTTCGGTTTCTTATAGTAATTAAATAGAAATAGTATTTCATCATTTCATCTTTATCCTCTGCATTTTTACTTTTGTGTATGTCTTATACAAAATAGAGTATATAAAATATTTATAGTAGCACTTGTATATAAAATATGAATGAATCCGTTTAGGAATGCATACTCAAAAGTAGTTATTGATTAGTAGATGTGATTAAAACAAAAGTTTGAGATCATTGATCAAGAACAGTGGCATTCAACCTGTGTTTCCATGAGGCCTTTCAAGGGCTATGGGAATGGAGTGGATTAGGTGGGGCTCTGGGCTTCCTAAAGCTCACTCCATTCTGAGAAGTTTCACTTTAATGTTATACATACAGTGCTTCCAAAATAAACAATTAAACAATTGCTTCCATAATTAACATGAAATTAAAATTGGTGCTTTTGGGGAAATCAGGCAAACTGTGGTAATTTGATGAAGAAAATACAGCAGTGACTGGGAATGATGGCTCACGCCTGTAATCCCAACACTTTGGGTGGCTGAGGCCGGCAGATCACTTGAGGCCAGGAGTTTGAGACCAGCCTGGGCAACATGGCAAAACACTGTCTCTACTAAAAGTACAAAAATTAACCATGCATGGTGGCACATACCTGTAATCCCAGCTACTTGGAAGACTGAGACTCAGGAATAGCTTGAACCTGGGAGGTTGCAGTGAGTCCATATTGCGCCACTGCACTTCAGCCTGGGCGACAGAGAGGGACTGTCTCAAAACAACAAAAACAAAAACAAAAAAACTACAGCAGAATATTGCCAATTATTATCATTGGGTATTGGGATTACAAGTGTTTTTCTTCCCTCTCTTGCTCACTGTCTTACTCTCTTTTCTATCTGTATTATACCCTGGAAGTATCTCATTTATATGATGGGAAAATTATTTTTAAGTCAGGTTGATACGTTTTTATAATGAAATAACTGAGGAACCTGACAAATTGCATATCTGGGTAAAAGCCTCCTCCACTGTAGAGAGGTTGTCCCAGAGAGAAGCATCTACCGGCAGGGTTAAGATTTTCTTTAGGAAACATTGTTAGGTTTATTTCAATGCAGGTTAAAATCAGTGATCAAGAAGCTGAATTTCTTGGACATTACGCATTATTGCGGTATTTTAAACTAGGAAAAATAATTTAAATAGCATGACTAAACATCTAATGCAGTTGTAAAAATATTCTGAATGAGGTACAGGTTGTTTAACGTTAGCAATATAGCTTTTGTAAACTGCAAATCAATTGTAAATTTTAACCCTAGGTTACGACATGAATTACTTGGAATTTAAAACAAACAAACAAACCAAAAAAACCTTCAGAAATGATTTGGTTTTAATTTATTACATGAAAGATGAAACAGCGAAAGCTCTGAATTGTTAATGATCTTTCTACAGTCCCATAGCTAGTTAGTAGCAGAGCCAGGATTTCAACTCTGCCCCTTATTCGTTCTACTCTAATCTGACTCACTGACTCGTCTTTTGGCATTCTTACCTGCATTTTCTGTGGTCATATTGATCTTTTTTCAGCTCCTTGACATCTTTTCTCTTGTCGTAGATCATATGTCTCTACCTAGAGCAGCCTCTTCCATACTTTTCTACTTGCTACCCTCTTTGTTAGCTCACTTCTACTCGTCTCAAGTTAAAGGCCAGTTTCTCTGGGAAGCTATCCATAACCTTGAGATTAGGTTTAGCCCCACTAGTCCCTTTCATTTTAGACTGATCACAGTTATAATTACTTGTTCAATAGTTCACTACCTCAGAATACTGTATATAACCTTCAATGATGGGTGAGAAAGTATCCAATTGTATTGATTGCTATACCTCATGGTCTCATATAGTTTTCAATAGCCATCACTCCAATTTTTTTTTTTTAAATGAGCGAATGCTTGTTGATGAATAAATGCTCCATTTCTTTTTATAACTACCTTATCAATGTTTTTAGACTGTTCTTAGTTTACACATTATTCTTACGTCTATGTTCATTGTTAAAACAATTATTTTATATCTGTGCATATATTTGTGCTCAGTAAAACTTATCGTTACAGATTATATAATCTTTCTCTGGCAACAGGAGATATTTTGTATTTTCACATTTTTTTTTTTTTTTCTTGCAGCACCTATGTTCTTTGTCATTAAAAAAAAAAAGGAAAACACTTGTGAAATATCCCTTGAGCAACTTTTAAATTCAACTGGACAAAGTATTTTAGAGTGGCTATTAGAATACTCAAAAAATTTTACTAGAATTGGTGTTACATGACTTCAGAAGTTTTCCGACGTCACAAAATATAGTATATTGTCTTGGTACACTGAATTTATATTTTATACAACATGCTTACTTGCTTTGAAGGTAATTTCCTTCCTTAGGTCATAGAATTGTCATCTCTGGTCCTTACTGTTCTCAATCATGAACACCAATAGTTGAGAATAGCATTCGCAAGTTTGGTTAAGCCTCCAATTTTTGCACTGAGTGTAGGGCCTTTTACATCATTTTGGCTGCTGGGACTCTTACCTCATTATCAGGATGATCAGTGTTCAGAATAAAGGGGCCAAACAGCCCACCTATTAGTTATTCATTCTCCAGTCTCATTCATATATGGAGAAATTAAACTTACACAACTCATTCTCTCTGTAATGCATTCTTTGATTTCCAACTGGAAATAATTTCTCCTTAAGTGCTCCTATAGGAGCTTATCTTACTTTTCTTAATGGGGCTTCTTATTTTTGACAATTACTTCCATATTATATTCTAAGCTCCTTGGGAGAGACATCTATTCCGGATTGCTTTGAGTTGTTTATGGTTCCCTGCACATAGAAACTGCTGAATAAATATTTGTTGAATGAGTGAATGGAATTCCTTTTATTTAAAAAATGCTAAATGCCAATGAGAGGATGAGAAATATAAATATGGAAACCTTTCAATGGATTGGCAATTGATATGTCTTTGATGTTAAATAAATGATAGACTAGACTTGCACAATGTTTGTCAATTTAAGAATATATAATGAAGTTTCTGTAGGATGGAAAAAATCGGTAGTAATTTATTAATTTCAGGCTGTTTGTATTATATTTGGAAATTTTTATATTTATTTATAATAGTGGATGGAGGACTATCTTAATTCTACACATATAAAGTAGAAAGGTTATGTTTCAGAAAAACGTGTAGTCTAATCTACCCTGGTATCTATTTAATATCTGTGTAATATCATGTGACACTTTTCTTCTACTTTGATGTGAAAATTTTTAGCTATAGACATGGACACATAAACTGCCAAGTCCTTCCACAGGTATTTATTATTCTGTAGCTGAAGAATAAACTGCAGAAAAGAATAGTTATTCACAATTATATATCCTTATTATAGAAAATAGAACTTTATGTACACATGTACATGTACTTTACATACACATTTACATGCGCTTTACATACACATTTACATGCACAGTCCTCACTCCTGGGTGGATCATTTGAGGCCAGGAGTTCGAGACCAGCCTGGCCAACATAGCAAAACTCCTTCTCTACAAAAAATACAAAAACTAACTGGGCGTTGTGGCAGATGCATGTAATCCCATCTACTCGGGAGGGTGAGGCAGGAGAACTGCTTGAACCCAGGAGGTGGAGGCTGCAGTGAGCCAAGTGCATGCCACCGCACTTCATCCTAGGTGATAGAAACACCCTGTCTCAAAAAGAAAATGATAAAATAAAAATAAATAAAAATAATAAAACCAAAAGAAGTGTCCAACATTTTTCTCTTGTATTTGTGTGTATATGTATATGTGTATTGGGGGGGCTGACATGTACTGCTTATTTGTGTGATAGGCTGTGTTTCTGTAAGAAACTTTGTTTCATAGACAATAAGTATATTTTATGATGATACAAATATATATTTATACATAAATAAATGAATATTTATGCCCTGAAACATTTGTACGAGTATGAGTGATGTTTCCAGAAATTGACTGTTATCTTCTACCAGGTTTGGATCAAGTGTTGCAGGTAAAATATGAATAATTAAGTAAAATATTCAAAATATTTTACGTCAGAGCCTTGTTTAATATTACTCATTTCAAAAAAGTATTGAGTTACACAGATAACTTACCTAGCCCCTCTAATTCTCAGTTTCTTCAGGCATAAAATGGGAATAGCACATTTGTGACAATCGAAACTAAATGCTTAATTGCCATGCAAGTAATTGCCATGTGTTGTAATATATAATGGCTCAATTTTCTTTATTAAGCCTTGTATTTTAATTATGGGAAACATAGATTAGAAATCTGTTTTAGGGCTCTTGAGCCACTTGCTCAGACCTGCTCCCACCCTGTGGAGTGTACTTCCTTTTTCCATAAATCTCTGCTTTTGTTGCTTCATTCTTTCTTTGCTTTTGTTTGTTTAAAAATATATATATATATATTATTCTACTTTAGGCGGGGCGCAGAGCCTCACACTTGTAATCTCAGCACTTTGGGAGACTAAGGCAAGCAGATTACTTGAGGACAAGAGTTTAAGACTAGCCTGGGCAACATGGTGAAACACCCTCTGTACTAAAAATACAAAACATTACCCAGGTGTGGTGGTGGGTGCCTGTGGTCCAAGCTGCCCCAGAGACTGAGGCACAAGAATCGCTTGAACCCAGGAGGCAGAGGTCATAGTGAGCCATGATGCTGCCACTGCAGTTCAGCCTGGCCAGCAGCAGAGCGAGACTCCATCTCAAACAAACAAACAAACAAACTAACACACACACACATAAACAAAAGTCAGTTTTTATCTCTGGAAACAAAGTTGCTAACAATCCACAAAATTTTGACATACGTGTTTTTTGTTAGCCAATTATTACTGTTCTGTACATTATATTTGTAGTTGTGGTAAAGAAAGAAGTAGTAGTTAAACTATGAAATGCAGATGTGCTGTTTGTTAATAGAGACAGAAACAATCTCAGCTCACTGGTATGTTCTATTCCCAAGCCAGAACTTGGCTTTGTATCTACTGTCTGCTAAGATTTCAACACTTGTTATTTTTTTTCTTACTAATCTAAAATATTTTTTCCTTAGGAAATTCTGGTTAGTTTTAAACTCTACACAAACAGGAATTATTATTTTACTTCATATAAAGTTTTGAGAAATTCATCATAGATACAGCTTGGTTGTATTAGAAGAAAGAAAATATCTTTGGCTGCAATTAGGATGAAAAATAGAAGTAAGATGAGTACTTCTATATTTTAAGAGTTAAATGCCTTGGCACAGTGGCTGACGCCTGTAATCTCAAAGCTTTGGGAGGCTGAGGTGGGTGGATCATCTGAGGTTGGGAGTTCAAGACCAGCCTGGTCAACATTACGAAACCCGTCTCTACTAAAAATACAAAAATTACCTGGGCATGGTGGTTCGTGCCTGTGGTCCCAGAAACTCAGGAGGCTGAGGGAGGATGATGGCTTGGGCCCTAGAGGCAGAGGCTGCAGTGAGCCGAGATCACACCACTGCCCTCCAGCCTGGGCAACAGAGGTAGACTCTATCTGAAAACAAGCAAACAAACAAACAAAAAAACTACAGCTCTTTCAGTAACCTCTGTAATAATATCTTCTTAGTAAAAGCAAGTGCAATAAATGACTGGAAAATTTATGTTATATTTGGCCTTAGATGTCTAAATATATATGTGTATATTATAATATATATAATATATACAAATCATGTATATTTATATATATGAAAATAATGGCAACTTTCAACTTCATATAAATTTTATCATTTATTAAAAGTAACATTCTTTAGAAATTTAGCATTTATGTTTCAGTTTGTACCTTTACAAACTTTTGCATTCTGTAAAAATGCTGAACAAAAAATCAGTATTTAATAACTATTTTCTAGTACTTAGATGGATTGACGGATTAACTTACAATCACAAATGAGACAAAAATTATCATAGTGGTTTTTTCTTTTTTCTTGTGAAAAATGAGAACTAAGTTCTATATTTTTTGGAATTCTTTCTCTCTTTTTTTGTCATCCAGTAGTAAATGTAACATGTAGTTATTCAAGTAGTACATTTAATAATTTAAGGAGTAAATGTGAATATAAAGTCTTTCATTTTTAGTCTTTGCATAATCTCTACAAATGAGTGTTAAAGTCTTTACTTAATGTCAAAAACTTTCATGAGTTTCCCGTACCTTTTAATATCTTATTCATATATAGGTATTTTTATTTTGGTAGGAAGTGTTGATGAATTAAATGGGTTGGCATTTGGTTTTGAGATCCATTGGTTTAGGAAACAGCATCTGCAGAAATTGAGTGTTTGGCTTTATTGGGATTAAGGTGGAAGACAGTTGGTTTTAGCTTTTCCTTCACCAGTCAGTCTTAGCCTAATGAATGTGAATGCTAGATAGAATTTCAGGAATATAAGAACTGCCTACTTAGACAAAAAAAGGCATAAATAAATAGTTAAAAGATAACATGTTACCATAGTTGAGCATTTTGGTTTCAGAAGTTAAAAAATTTAAAAGAAATGAGAAAAAAAAATCTCTACAATAGTCTCCTACAAGGAACAGTCCTTCTGTCTGGCATTCTACGGTCTGGACTAAGTTTAAATTTTATTGAACAAACAAACACACACACGCACACATACACAAATATATTCTGTGATGTTTATGTCAAACATTTTATGTCTGAAAATGTCTGTATATGGCACACTTGGTTTGGAAAAACAATATATACTTTATGCCTGTTTTATCAAATATGGGCAAGGGTTTACTTCAAGCACCTGTGCACCTTCAAAGGCAGGCCTAGTATGAGGAAATTTGCAGCATTTAGTTTTTCCCATACTCCAGCCTTCCTCATTAAATATTCACATGATCAAGGCTGAAATTGTCATATTTATGATCTTAATAAATGCAGAAAGATGTATTGTCTTCCTTGCTTTGTAGAAGCAAAGGAAGGAAACAATGGCACTTGAAGGAATTTTATTTTCACCTTTTTGTTGGTGGGAGGAGGAAAGCCTGTACTTTTCAATGTATGTTTATCCTCTGGTTGTTAAAAATAACTTTCTCTCTAAATTCAGGAGTACATGAATTTTCCTTATATTATTCATATTTTGCTGTATTTATTTCATTTGTTTCATGTAATGCCCTGACATATTTTATATATACAGATTTTAGATCAGTAGAACAATAAATTCACAAAATGTGGGTAGAAACTGTGGAATGCCTTTTCCGTGATAATTTACTACCTTTAAAATATAAAAAAATACATCCTTTTATTATATTTTTTTGTTTGTTTCTTAAAGAAGATATTCTTTATTTCATGAGTGTTGTGTGCATCATGATGTGAGGGTTTGCTGTGGGGATTGTTTCAATCATGTATTATTCTGTTTAGAGAAGAAAATTGCTTAATGACAGCTCTAACATCTATCTAGTTTTGCTATACAGATTCTTGAAAATATTTTCAAAAAAATAACCTTATTTCAAAGTTTAAACTGTCCTTTTCTGGCAATAATGACTTTTATCTTATTCATTTCCACTTCCTGTAAAGTTGGATTTTTTTGTTTTAAGTTTCATTTGGATAACTGATGATAATTCAGTTAACCAAACCTATTAAATGAATATTTATATCACTGTTAACACCATTTTAATATTTGTTTTCTTTCTACATTTAATATTTAAGATGCTTATAGGTTATTTTTCAGTGAGTTGTTGATAACACTTCTTTTTGTATTAATCATATAAAGATTTCAAGTATTTCAAGATTGGACCTATTTGACTCCCTCTGTAGGACTTTATTATTTTGTTAAATGAGTAATGGAAATTAGATAAAATCTGATTCATGAATCTGGAATATTTAATTCTTCTGGAGTTCTAATTCTTAGACTATTTGTAGAATCCATTACTACACCAAGCACTTATTGAGTGTTTACTTTTACTAGCATTATAAATGCAAAGATAAAACATATAAAAAACATTATCTGTCTTCTAGGAGCTTTCATTCTAATTTGGTAGAAAAGGATGTTTTTATTCCTGTCTCTTTTTGTATGCTCATTCAGTAAGAGTTCTTTAGATATCTACTGTAAGTATGCTAGGCAGAGATGAGGCTGTAAGTTATGAATAATAATTTCTCTCTTCAAGGAGCCAAAATCCAGGTAGGGAAAGGATTGACTATGTTAATTACTATTATGTTAAAAATACTGAATTTAAGTCATGCACAAATCTATGGAATTATGGAGGGCTAAGGAATTAATTCTGTTGGACAGAATAATAGAAAGCTCTACAGATGATATTGCATACAGATTGGCCTTCATATGGGTAGTATTTTTACTAGCATAGATGGTTGAGAAAGGCATTTTAGGCTATGTTAACATTGTGAACACACATCTAAAAATGTGTGAAAATATGTGGTGAACTCAAAGATTATGAGAATTTTTATGTGGTTATAATGTTGAGCACATAGGGAGATGATGGGAAGTAAAACATAAGAAAAAGATTTGGAGCCACGTAATTTTTTTTTTTTATTCAGTCGGTAATGGAAAGCAATTTGTGGACTTTAAGTAGGGAATGACAATTAAATTATCTCCGCTACCATCTGCCCAAATCAAATCATCAATAGTATTTTAATTACTGCCCTCCCTGCTTCCTTTCTTTGCCCCAACTAAAACCATACCCATCCTTGAAATCTTCTAGCGGCCTCCCATTATGTTTAATACAAGATAAAAATTTTGTCTTCCAATTTATACAGAGTCCTTTGGACTTCTGTTTGCCTCTCTAGCATTACCTAGTAGCTGCTCCCTGATGCACTAATCTCCAGCTATGGAGTGTGGAAAATCTGAAGGCAAGAAGAGCTGTTGAATGACTATTAATTTAGATAAAAGTTCGTGTGAGGCTGAAAGAGAATCGTGGCAGTGGGGCTACAATAAAAGGAGATAACTCGAAAAATACAGCCTATAGTTCATTGGTTTGAAGGAAAGAAGAAAAGTATATGAAATGTGACTTATATGAAAGATGTTTAAATCTAGACACATGATTTTCTAGAAAAAAAGACGGTCTAATTCACAAACTCAGGCAAGTGTAGTACAAACATTTAGTTGGTAGTGGGCAAATTACACCAGTTGGGTAGTTCATAATTTCTTCTACGTTTTGTCTCTGTCATCCCCATCTCCAAATCATAAAAGTTTATAAAGATGGAATGTTGCATCAAATTTACAGTTTGACCATATCCCCATAACCATTCTTTTTTCCAAGGACCCTATAAGGAAGGAGTACTCATAACCATTATTAATTGGACTAGAGATCATCCTCCAAGATTGACAACTGAGACCCAGAATGTCAATATCTTTCTGACTGGAATCCTTATAGTGTGAAATTGGGAGCCAAGGGCTCTTTTAATCCGTTTACTTTGTGGACTAAAAGTCACTAGAAAGTTTCTCTCTAGAAAGACATAGTAAAAGATATTCAAAGAGAAACAAACATCAAAGAAAGAACAGACTCTCCTCTCTCACACTTCTTGAGGTATAGCACCATTGCTGTCTCTGAATTCATCTAAGTCCTCCTTTTTACTTAAGCTAGCTCAAGCTGGTTCCCTCTACTTATAAGTAGAAATGTCCTGCCTAATGCAGTTGAGCTTGGATTTGTCAAATTTGAAGTTCTGATAGGATTCCTAGATGGGAGTACCTAACACTTACACAGAATTATGGGCCTTGGACTCAGAAGAGAATCCTGACCTGGGTTATTCAGAGTCAGATTCTATTAACTTTTATCAAGCACCATCTATTGGCTAGATGTTGTGTCAGTCATTTTTATATTTATCCATACTACATTGTATTGATTTTCTGAATTTCTTAGGGGATTGAGGTGGGCCGAGTATGTGCTAGATGTGACTAGGACTAGAGCTGGGCTAATTATTGGGTCTGAAGGCTTTGGTCATGATTCATCAAAGCAATCAAAACTAGAGCGAGATAGCACAGCACACTGAAAATAAATGTTCTTAGCCATGAGACAGAAAAAAAAAGAAAAAAAGAAAAAAAGAAAACAAGAACAAAGGTTGAAGTTTAAGGAGGAATAATAAAGAGGTACAGAGTACCTAATCAGGGACTAGATAGAAACCAGATCAAAGCACATGTGAGTTTGAAATAAGAACCCAGGTTGATTGCCCTGAACATCTTTGTATGTCTTTAGTTTGCTTCTGTGCTCTAGCTAGTGCATCGAGTGTGAGTGATATTTTTAGTGGGAGGAGGAGGTTGCTATTGAGAATGGGATCATTTTTGGCACTACATTTTTGAACCAATTTTTCTTGGCTTTCAGGAAAGCTCTAAGACTTTATATTTGTGTCTTACTACTTTCTGATTTTTAAATTGTTTGTCCTTGAGATTTTTAAAGATTAGGTTGTTTAAAATAATATTTTCATTCTCTTTCCAAGTTGGGTTGCTAAGGACCTACAGAAAGTAATGCTGTGTTCCATTATTTATTTCTGATTTTCCTGGAAATTTCTCTCTGTATGTGAGAGAGAAAGGGAGAAATTCTCAGGAAAGATTAAGCTCCTCTAGTATGTTTGGACAACCATAAGAGTGCCAGGGTATTTTGAGTTTAATGAGCTAAAAGAAGTCACTGAACCAGATGAAGTATGACCTTACAGGCTAAGGTAACAAGCCTGGTTTTGTTTTTTTTGTTTGTTTGTTTATTTGTTTTGTTTTTGTTTTTGTGTTTTAGGAGATGGCGAGATTAGAATCACTGAAAAGTTTTATAGGTTATTCTTTTTCATATAATGAGTTTTCATAGTACATATTTTCTTTGTCTCATTTAAGATGTTTTCTGTATAGCCATGATGTTTTCTATTTCTAAGAAGTTTAATGCAGAGCATTTTTGTTTTCACTATATTCTAACTCACCTGATTTATTTTTTAAAGTAAAATGCTTGTTTTAGGTTTACAGAAAATTATGAAGATAATACAAATAGTTTCTCTATACCTACCCACTCAGTTTACCCTATTATTAATATATGACATTAGTATGGTATATTCGTCACAATAAATGAGCTAATCTTGATACATTGCTCTTAATTCAAGTCCATACTTTATTCACAGTTTGTTACTTTTTGCCTAATGTCCTTTTTCTGGATACCACATCATCCAGGATACCACGTTAAATTTAGTGGTCATGTCTCCTTAAGCTCCTCTTGGATAGACAGTTATGATTACCCTCTTACCCCCCAAATTGTTTTGAGAATATCTGTAATTTTCAACTAAGCACATTTTTGGTTTTTATTCTTCCTATGGGATGTTTGTGTGTGTGTGTGTGTGAGATATGGTCAATAATGTAAACTATTTTGGAATGTTAGCGAGTGTGGTATAGTTTATAAAACATAGGGCTTTTGATACAGATTATTTATTTAACTTTATTATACCTGTATATCTATTTCTATTTATCAATCGTTTTTATTTATTCTTATAAAGATGATACATAAGTACTGATATACTGATACTGGCACGTTAAATACTTCCCAAACATTCGTGTTTCTGTTAGTTTTACCTTGCATTTCTAATAGTGTTTTCTTTATATATACATTCTATTTTATTCATTTTATAAAGGTTCATAATCATTATTTTTTCATTATGGATTATACTTTTTTTCTACCCTCTTGGTCCAGTTTAAGTTTTCTTGCCTTTATTTCGATATACCTAATATTAATATTGCCATCCTTGCTCTCTTTTTCCTCTGCAAAGTGAATTCCACAGTGCCTTGAACATAATTGATGCTCAAATATTTAGAGAATGAATAAATGAATACATGCATATTTATACCTATTCATAAGAAGAATGAGAAAAATAGAAGATGAATGCAAGAAACACTTCAGCAGTTTTTTTGTGGTACTGCCAGCTATTTTAGCATATATGAAATATGTGGAAGTTTTCCTCCTATCCTCTAAAGCCTCACATACTTTCACAAAACGTACTCACTTTTAAAGTTGAGGAAGCTGTGAGTATCTATATATCCAACTTAACATGTGCAATATCCAACATTATGTGAAAGAAATAGAGGGGTAATAATGTTATATCATAGCTTTTTGTTTGACACTTAGGATATGAATATTGTCAGTGGTTCATTTACTTGGCGTTTTAGTTCCCTCATTGCTTTTTCAAATTAATTTATCTCAGATTATTCATAGAGCTGAAGATGCCATGTATCAAAAGAGTTTTGTAACTGAAAGATTTTTTTTTTGTTTTCATGTTTATAAGACTTATACGTGTGTTTGTGAATGTGCACTTTTAAATCTTCTAAGTGTATAAAATTTATTCAATTAAAAAGGACAGAAAACATTTTTTAAGTTCCAAAGTTTATTTTCCTTGTGTAAGTATTTCATTTTCTGAAATACATTTGTACAAAAGTATACTAAAGGGTTATTGTAGAAGAAATTGTCAGAATTAGTCAAGAACAAATATGAGCTATATAGAAATAGGATATAAAGGTGATTGTTCTCTAGAGTTAGAATGTGGTATAGAGATGATTTGAAAGCTTATTGAACATTTCTACACAGTTACAGTGACATGATGGATTTGAAATACTGGAAGTAGAAGCCAGAGTTTCTTCCAGTCGTATAAAATGACATACAGTATCTTTGTATGTATGATATTCAGAAACAAGCTAATTGGAGAGACTATAAAGAGTATTCTTAAAGTTAAGCAATTTTTTTTCTAAAGCTAAAATACCACTCTGAATAAGAGCAGTTTTCAAAGAGCCTTTAAATCAGTTTATTTAACACATACTTATCTAGCTAAATCTGGGCTAGCGATAATGGAGTGAACAAAACAAATAATCTTCATCAAACTTAAAATCTTGGGCTTGTTTATTTAATAATGTACTTTTCTAATGAGACCCCCAAATTTTAAAGCAGACATAGAGTCAAAATTTTTAGTTGCAACTTTTAAATCATTAAGCCATGTAAACATAAGATAAAAGAAGTAATATTTATTAATTTATTGGCCAGACACTTACAGGGCCTTATATATGTTATTTCTCACTTACTACAAACTTAGAGAGTTTTGGAACTTATAGGCTGTTGGATACATGTTTCGGATTAGTAAACTGATATTCAAATAAGTCCTAGGTAACTAACTCATTCATTTTTTTCAATAAATATTTATTGAGCATTTACAGTGTAGTGGGCATGGTTCTAATCACGAGGGATTCAGGTCACACAACTAATAAGCATCGATGCCTGGTTTCAAATCCTCATCTTACTCCTAAAGTGTGTGCCTTTTGCAAGATGCCTTTTAGAATCCTTGTTGAGTCAACTGTCGTTATAATTAGCTCCTTTTGTAAAGGTATGCAGAGTCACCAGATGGTTGAGAAGAAAATGTGCAGTGGACTGTTAACTACACTTTCATTAAGATTCGCCAAGGCTTATTTAAAAAAAAATTGTGGTGGACTATATCGTATCACATATAATTGTCTTTTCAGGACTATATTTTAATATTTCACATTTGACTTTCTTTCTCTGAATGCCTTTATGTTGAAAAAGCAAGTTGGGAATCTTTGCATTTTGTTTAAATTTGTTTCTATGTATCATTTTTTTCTTCTTGATCACAGTGTTTTATAAAATAATATCATGATAAATTCTTCTCTAACTGTATAGCTACAGCTTTGCTCAAATAGGATTTTAGATGTAGTATTCTTCTGTATCTTCCTTATGTAGTGTGTAATACGGGTTTGTTATTATATATTCTTTATCTATGATATATTCCAGAAATTTGCAAATCTATAACCCAGAACTTTTCCTAAGGTCTTTACCTGAGTATCTTATTATCTGCCTATTAATACATATCTCTAACACCTTAATATTTCACAGACATTTAAAATTGAATCTAGTAAAAGAGGTAATCATTATCATCTTTTATACCAGTTCAGACAGATGAGTGCTAACCTCTGTTTCTTTTTTTCACACACTCAGTGACAAAATCCTATTTATTCTACTTCCTTTAGACTTCTTATATCCTTCCCTTCTCTTTTATATCCCTTTTGTTACTCCTTTAGTGAATCACAATTTCTATTTAGTAGTATTTGTCTAACTGGCACACGGCCTTCTCCTTGAAACTTTTCTGGAGTCCTAGAATGAATGGCAGTCTTATGTGCACTGATCGTGTTTTTAACATAGTATTCATCAAATGTAATGAATTTTATTTGTTTTGCATGTTTGTAGTCCACTCCTGGGCTGGAAGTTCTTTGAGGATAAAAGGATATATTAGCTTTGCAAACATCACATAGTATCCAGCACATAACAAATGCAATAATAGTATGAAGGGGTGAATGAATAAAGAGTTTTTCTTAAAATATTTTTAGAAGTACCTGGGTATGTTAGGGTTCTCCAGAGAAACAGAACCAATAGGGGAAACACACATAGGCAAACGTGCATGCGAATGTGCAAACACACACAGACGCACATACACATGCACAGACACACATATACACACACAGAGAGAGAGAGAGATGAGAGATTGATTTACTATAAAAAATTGTCTCACATAATTATGGAGGCTAAAACATCCAAGATCTTTTGATGTTGTCATGCCAGTTCTAATCTGAGGACCTGAGAACCAGGAGAGCCAATGGTATAAGTTATAGTCTCCAATGGTATAAGTTCCAGTCTGTATCTGAAGGCAGGAGAAGACCAGTGTCCCAGCTTAAAGACAGACAGAGAGAGAGATTTTTTTCTTGTTCAGCTATTTATTCTGTTCAGCCTTTAATGCATTAGATAAGGCACATTCACATTGAGGAGACCATCTGGTTTACCCAGCCTGTCAATTCAGATGTTAATTTCATCCAGAAACCCCTCACAGACACACCCAGAAATAATGTTTAACCAAGTATCTGGATACCTCACGGCCCAGTCAAGTAGACACTTAGTAAAATTAACCATCACAATGAGAGAAAAACAATTTAAGATGGAAAAAAAAAAAAACAAAAAACAAAAAAAAAAACCACACTCCATACATGATAAGTTAGTTTCCTTGTGACTGGAAAATTTGACTTGTGCCATTTAGCTTAGAATGTGTGAGTTTTTGTTTACTATTGGATATGTAACTGAGTTTTAAAAATAAATATGCATAACAATAAAAGACTGAAGAGAGGGAAAAGAAAAATATGGAGTAGGCTTAATTTTTAGTTTTATCCTTGTCCTCAGGAAAGGTTACCGCTACGTGAGGTTGACCGTTTAGTAGACTTACTGAAATTAATAGTAGCTGAAAGTTGATGCAACACTTATTTCGTGCCAGGCATTGTTCTAAGCACATTCTATGTATTTACTGTTTTTATCCTCACAACAGCCAAATGAGGTCAATATTGTCATTAATTATTATTATTTCAAATTTACAATGAGTAAACTGAACCACAGAGGGGCTAAGTGTTTTTTCCAGACCGCTGGTACATGATGGAACTAGGATTCAAACTTAACCCTTATTTGTCATTCAGAAATATTTACTGTTCTTATCTTGTGTTCCAGATACTCTTTTTGGCATAGCAGATATAGTAATGAACAAGACAAAGTCCCTGCTCTATGGAACTCATGTTTCATTATATGTATAGAATGTCAGATAGCATTATGTTCAGTAATGAACTGAAAATCAGTGTAAGGGGGGAAAATAATGCCTAGTTTTGGGAAAAGTATTTACCATTTTATATAAAGTAAACAAAGAAGGCCTTTCTGTTATTTTATTTCATTTTAAGTTCTGAGGTACATGTGCAGGATGTGCAGGTTTATTACATAGGTAAACGTGTGCCATGGTGGTTTGCTGCACTTATCAACCCATCACTCAGCTATTATGCCCAACATGCATGACCTGTTTCTCCTGATGCTCTCCTTTCTCCCGTTTCCCCCAAGAGGCCCCAGTGTGTGTTGTTTGTTCACCTCCCTGTGTCCAGGTGTTCTCACTGTTTGGCTCCCACTTATAAGTGAGAACATGTGGTGTTTGGTTTTCTGTTCCTTACGTTTGGTGAAGATAATGGCTTCCAACTCCATCCATATCACTGCAAAGGACATGATCTCTTTCCTTTGTATGGCTGCATAGTATTCCATTGTGTGTATGTATTACATTTTCTTTATGCAGTCTATCATTGATGGACATTTGGGTTGATTACATGTCTTTACTATTGTGAATCGTGCTGCAATTAACATACGTGTGCATGTATCTTTATAATAGAATGATTTATATTCCTTTGAGTATATACCCAGTAATGAGATTGCTGGGTCAAATGGTATTTCCGGTTCTAGGTCTTTGAGGAATCACCACACTGTCTTCCACAATGATTGAATGAATTTACATTCCCACTCACAGTATAGAAGTATTCCTATTTCTCCGCAGCCTCACCAGCAGGCTCTTGTTTCTTGACTTTTTAATAATAGCCATTCTGATTGGCATGAGATAGTATCTTTTTTTATTTGAAACAGAGTTTTTGCTCTCGTTGCCCAGGCTGGAGTGCAATGGCACAATCTCGGCTCACTGCAACCTCTGCTCCCGGGTTCAGGTGATTCTCCTGCCTCAGCTTCCCGAGTAGCTGGGATTACAGGCATGCGCCACCATGCCCGGCTAATTTTTTTGTATTTTTTTAGTAGAGACAGAGTTTCTCCATGTTGATCAGGCTGGTATCTAACTCCCAATCTCAGGTGATGCACCCACCTTGGCCTCCCAAAGTGCTGGGATTACAGGTGTGAGCCACCACGCACAACCAGTATGGTATCTTTTGTGGTTTTTATTTGCATTTCTCTAATGATCATTGATGTTGAGCTTTTTTTCCTGTTTGTTGGCTGCAAAAATGTCTTCTTTTGAGAAGTGTCTGTTCATGTCCTTGCCCACTTTTTAATCAGGTTGTTTGTTTTTGTCTTGTAAATTTGCTTAAGATTCTTGTAGACTCTGGATATTAGGCCTTTGTCAGATGGATAGTTTGCAAACATTTTCTCCCATTCTGTAGTTTAGCCGTTCACTCTGATGATAGTTTCTTTTGCTGTGCAGAAACTCTTTAGTTTAATTAGATCCCATTTGTCAATTTTGCTTTTGTTGCAATTGTTTTTGACCTCTTCAAGGAGAACTATAAAGCCTGCTCAAGGAAATCAGAGAAGATACAAACGAATGGAAAAACATTCCATGCTCATGGATAGAAAGAATCAATATAGTAAAAATGGTCATACTGCCCAAAGTAATTTATAGATTCAGTGCTATTCCCATTAAACTACCATTGACATTCCTCACAGAATTAAGAATATCTATTTTAAAATTCATATGGAACCAAAAAGAGCCCACATAACCAAGATAATTCTAAGCAAAAAGATCAAAGCTGAAGGCATCATGCTGCCTGACTTCAAAGTTTACTACAAGGCTACAGTAAACAAAGCAGCATGGTAGTTGTACAAAGACAGACACATAAACCAATGGAACAGAATAGAGAACTCAGAAATAAGACAACACTTCTACAACCATCTGATCTTTGACAAACCTGATAAAAACAAGCAATGGGGAAAGGATTCCCTATTTAATAAATGGTCCTGGGAGAACTGGCTAGCCATATGCAGAACATTGAAACTTCCTTCCTTACACCGTATACAAAAATTAACTCAAGATGATTAAAGACTTAAATGTAAAACCCCACACTGTAAAAACCCTAGAATAAAATCTAGGCAGTATCATTTAGGACATAGGCACGGGCAAAGATTTCATGACGAAAGCATCGAAAGAAGGCCTTTCTATTAAAGTCATTTTTTTCTTTTTCTTTTGTTTGTGAGATGAAGTCTTGCTCTGTTGCCCAGGCCGGAGTGCAATGGCACAATCTCAGCTCACTGCAACCTTTACCTCCCGGGTTCAAGTGATTCTCCTACATCAGCCTCCCGAGTAGGTGGGATTACACGAGCCCACCACCATGCCCGGCTAGTTTTTTGTATTTTTGGTAAAGGCGGGGTTTCACGGTGTTAGCCAGGATGCTCTCGATTTCCTGACCTTGTCATCCACTCGCCTTGGCCTCCCAAAGTGCTGGGATTACAGGCGTGAGCCACTGCGCCAGACCATAAAGTCATTTTTGAGCAGGGTCATGAAGGAAGTGAGCAAACCAGATAAACTGTTACTTTGGGGGAAAAATATTCCAGGAAAATCCTTGAGCAAGTGCAGATTCCCTTACATGGGAGCATACTTCGTATGCTTAAAGAACAACTAGGAGGCCAGGGAGTAAGAGAAACAGGAGTAGGAAATGAAGCCAGATAGATAGAGAAGGGCCAAACTCTATTTGAATTTCTAGATAATTATAAGCACTTTGGTTTTTAACCCCCAATAAAATAAAAGCTATTATAGAAATTTGGGAAGAGAGTTTTGAAAAGTGATCTTGTTTCTGTTTTAACATAATCATGTTGACTGCTGGGTTGAGAGTAGACAATGGAATCAAAGGCAAAACCAGAAAGACTAGGAAGCTGTGGTAATAATACGCATTAGCAATGATGGTGGCTTGGATCTAGTTGGTAGTTGTGCAGGTAATGGCAGATGGTAATTCAAGAAACTGAATTCTGGATATATTTTCAAGTTATAAAAACAGGATTTACTTGTGGGTTATGTGTCTTAATCCCTACATTATTCTGTGTTTGGTAGATATCCTGTGATTGGTTAATGTTCCTATGCAAAGCAGGAGATGGTTAGGAGTTGACTAATTATGTCAGTTATCTGGTGACAAAGAAAAATAGCATTATAGGATCACCTTTTGAAAAGCATAGGATTAGAGCTGTGGTCTGGGCTAATGTCAGAGTTCTGGAATGGCCCAGGAACACCAGAACTTCATGACAGAATGAAACAAAGGATCTCAAAAGAGCAATAAGGACATTGTAGATATTCACATCCTGAAATTAAACAAACAAACAAAAAACACTATCAGTAATTTTGCTTATAACTATTCATTTTACTGGCACAACACTTTAAAACATTATCAGCCTTATAGCAATGCTTCTGACAGTATTTATTTGATATATAAATTTATTTTGACATTGTCTTTTCTCAGGTTGAATGCAGAGAACTTTTCTGTCTTAAAAACATCAGAAATATTAAGTAGTAGACTAGCTGAAGAATGTCTAGAGAGTTTCATTTATATGAACATAAATTATAATGTTTTACAGTGCTTAGGCTGTGATGAAGTTTAAGGTTCCATGGTAGGCAGAGAAAACCTGGGTAAACTATTAATAGTTAAGCATCTCGATTTCCTATGGGAATGTGGTTTCCACTTGTAGAGGAGAATATTATAGTCTTATTTAGTATAAAATTCATATATTGTAGAAGAGTATGTTAGAGGTCCCAGTTGGGCTTTTCTTGAATTTATTATCTTACCAAGTCAAATACAGATGCATCTTTCATAAAAGGAATATATTCTCAAGTAATATCTGAGACTCTTCGATCAACTTATTACATTTTGATGACCATTTCAACCGATGAACAGTAGAAGTAGAATAGCTGGAAGAATACAAATGAGGTACAAAAGTTATTGATGAAAAGCAACAGAATTCAAAACCCAAAATGCTTAATAAATAAATATTATAGGCAAACTGGGTTATAAAAAGGATAATTATTCTAAGTATGTTAACGTTGTTTACACTGAAATCAGCTGTTAAAAAATTATGGGCCAATTATGTTCAGTGACCTAACATTATAAAATAGTTAGTAGGGTGAAAATTTCTTTAATTGCTCATAATACCATCTTTCATATAGAGTGATTCTTTGACTAGAATGACAGATATAACCAGAACATAATAGTAATCAGAGAAAGATGTTTGAGTTCAGAAGTATAACCTTCTTATTAGCCCTTGTTTACAGAATATACGACAGTTTTGTGTTACATGATTTCTCAATCATAAAACAAGCTTTCAGCAGGAGAAGCAAGTTGAATATGTGTTTGTGTTGGGAGGGGATTAATAGGGAGGATTAGATGGGAACATTCGAACAGAAGCAGTGATAATAGCTGGAAATATGACATTACAAAAGATAAATCTGAATATATACAAAACTGTAAAATGATGCACTTGTTAATGATGGCTTTTCTGACAATAATCTTGAGGCAATAAATTCTAAATTATCACTCATAAGAAGTTTAGGCATACTACATTTTAGAAAGATTTCTCTCTGTGGTAGGTTGCAAAAATGTCTACAAATTCTTCCCATCCTTGAATGTATGTTTTTGTTGTTGTTGCTGTTTGAGATAGAGTCTTGCTCTGTCACCCAGGCTGGAGTGCAATGGTGCCATCTCAGCTCACTGCAACCTCCACCTTCCAAGTTCAAGCGGTTCTCTTGCCTCAGTGTCCTGAGTAGCTGGGATTGCAGGGGGTGTGCCACCACGCTCAGCTAATTTTTGTAGTTTTAGTAAAGAGAAGTTTCATCATTTTGGCCAGGCTGGTCTCGAACTTCTGACCTCAGGTAATCTGCCTGTGTCGGCCTCCCAGAGTGCTGGGATAACAGATGTGAGCCACTGCGCCCAGCCTTTTTTTTTTTTTTTTTTTAAATCAACAACAACAACAAACAATGTGACTTTGCAGCTCCTCCCAGTCTATTTCTACATTCCCTTGAATCAGGGATGGCCTTGTGACTTAATTGACTGATGGAATATTTCAGGCATTAGCTCAGAAATGACATTAGCTCAGAAAATAGTAAAGTGTGCCAACTGAAAAATACAAATTCGAAAACCGTGTGCAACCATTATTGATTAATGGGTCCTACTAAGTTATTGGTGGCAAGTTACTTTTTTTTTTTTTTTAAAGACAGCTTCATAAAATTATCTAAGAATTTGTAATGCCATAAATTAGCCTTGGATGGCTCTATTAAAAAAATATTATACTGTATAGACCATTGCCCTGACCTAAATTTTCTAGCCTACTATTTTGTTAGGTTTTTGGAATATTGAAACAAACATTTTATTTTAATAATTTAAGAAAAAAAACCATATGAACAACTAAGGATTTTTTACGTTTCAGTTTTCAAACTTTTAATTACACACACACACACGCACACACACACACACACACACCCCTTTCATATTCCAGTTTATTCTTTCCAATTTAAAATGAGGTCAGACATCCTTTAAATAAAGTATCAGATATAAGCCAGTGAATATCTTAGTGGTTAGAGCTGTACAGGTAAGTGTATGTAATGGCATTTAAAAAAATATTCCCAGGCAATTAACTGAACACATGAAAAAAGAAATTAACGAGTGGGTGGAAGAAGAGCTGCATATTTTTGACAATAAAACAATAGGAGATAGTTTTAGTTTGGTACATGAAACAAAAAGGTGCATGTCTGTATAAGATTACTGTCTCTACTTCTTTCTTCTTAAATAGTAGCAGATGGTGGATAAGCTATGTGTGTCTGTTAGAGAGCAATGAAGTTCCCTTTTGTTTGATTTACAATTGTTGTATGCTAGTAGGTAAATTTTGATGCACTTTCAATAAAAAGGACTATTGATGAATTAATGTTTATAAGTCTCTTTGAGCTCATCAAATGAAAGGTGTTATATAAGTATAATATGGTAGTATTCTGGTAGTTCCCATGGCAACAATACCTTTCCCACCTGACATGAACTCACTGATAAAATAAGTTGCAGGAAAGTCACTATGCTAACTTTACTTTTTGCACTTTCAAATCTAAAATGTTTCAAGTTGGTATCTCAATATTGCATTAATATTTTATTTTCATTAATTTATTTATGTTACCTCTGCACTCCTATTCCTTGTGTATTTCATTGTATTTTGATTATCCAAGGAAAAGACTATTCAGGTTAAAACTGCGAGAATTTTAAACATTTTAAAAATGTTTAAAAGATTAGGCTTCTTCCTAATTCAACTGTCTTTGGAGTCAGAAAGCTGTAGAGTTAAATCTTGCCTCTGCTACAGTGTGATATAAAACAAATTATTTCTCTCATAATCTGTTTGTCATCTGTGCAATAAAATTGTAATAGAACCTGTCTCAAAACAGCATTGTGTGGATTGCATGCAATTACATATGTGAGGTGATTAGGAAGGTGTCTGATGCATAATAAGTACTTAAATCTAGATAGTATAGAATACATTATTTTCTATCCTTATAATAAGTGCATCGGCCAGGTGTGGTGGCTCATGCCTGTAATTTCAGCACTTTGGGAGCCCGAGGTGTGTGGATCATTTGAGGTTAGGAGCTTGAGACTAGCCTGGCCAACACGGTGAAACCCTGCCTCTATAAAAATACAAAAATTAGCCAGGTGTGGTGGCAGCCACCTGTAATCCCAGCAACTCGGGAAGCTGAGGCAGGAGAATTGCTTGAACCTGGGAGCTGGAGGTTGCAGTGAGCCGAGATCTCGCCATTGTACTCCAGTCTGAGCGACAAGAGCGAGACTCTGTCTCAGAAACAAAACAAAACAATGCATCTAGAGCAGCTGTATATGGCAGAACTTACTGTTGTGATAGAAATACTTACTCTTGTCTGGGTACGGTGGCTCATGCCTGTGATCCAAGCACTTTGGAAGGTTTAGGAGGCAGGATTTCTGGAGGTCAGGAGTTCAAGACCAGACTGGGTAACATAGTGAGGCCCCATCTCTACAAAAAATTAAAAATTATCCAGGTATGGTGGCAGGTACCTGTAATCTCAGCTGCTTGGATGGCTGAGGTGGGAGGATCGTTTGAACCAAGGGGTTTGAGGCTTGGAGTGAGCTATGATCACATCATTGTACTCCAGCCTAAGTACTAACTAAAAGGTACTATTCTCAGTACTTGGGTGATGGGATCGTTTATACCCCAAACTTCAGCATCACGCAGTATACTCAGGTAACAAGCCTGCACATTTACCTCCTGAATTCTAAAATAAAAGTTTTTTAGAAAAAGAAATGTTCACAGTCTACATAGTTCAATATGGTAGCCATTAGCCACACAAGGTTGCTGAGTACTTGAAATCTGTCAAATAACTGATGTTTAAGTTTGATTTAATTTTAACAAATTTAGATTTAAAGAATCACGTGTGGCTAGAATCTACCAATATTAGACAATGCAGTTCTAGTGTAAAGCAATATTTCTTCTTTCCTTCCACCCACCTGAGAAATTCATTTGCATTCCAGTCGGAATATTGAAATTTTAACTTGTGATGGTCTTTCATCCTTGTTGATCGTGCACACTCATGGTAAATACAATTTATTTTTAGTTTTTTATTCTTTAATTTCCACTTTTCTTTTTACCTTAGTTTTATTTCTACATAATATCCCCTCTCTGCCGAATTCCATAATGTCCGTTCACTGAATTCCTCTGCTCGTTTTTCTCTTATACACTAATTCCCTACACTCTTAGCTAACCTTTTTCCTTTAGCTCTGTTGCATAGTTAAGAAGGGTCTTTTCTTTTGACAAACGACTCTTTATATTTTTTTAACCTAATTTTCTCCCAGCTTCCCTGAAACCTTGCTCTATTTTCAATCCTTTTTTTCCTTAATATTTTCCTCATCACCAATTACTTTATTCAGTTTCAAATCAAAGGAGTTGCTCACTATCCTTTATTTTATTATCCGAGTTTCAAATGAGTTATCTTTGCTTATGTCAGAACTGCCTCATATTCCATATTTCTTGAAATCTGATAAATCATATACACTCCTCTATTATAGATTACCAATTCCTTCATGACTTCTTTTTTTTTTCAATTTTCATTCTTTCTTTTCTTTCTTCCTCTTTTCCTTCCCTTTCCTTTGCTTTCTTTTCTTTTCCTTTCCTTTTCCTTTCCCTTCCCTTCCCCCTTCCCTTCCCCTTTCTCGTTCCCCATTCCCCCTCCCCTCTCCCCCCTCCCCTCTCCCCCCTCCCCTCTCCCCCCTCCCCTCCCCCCCCTTCCCCTCCCCCCCCCCCCCCCCCCCCCTTCCCCTCCCCTCTCCTCTCCTCTCCTCTCCTCTCCTCTCCTCTCCTCTCTTCTCCTCTCCTCTCCTTTCCTTCCTTTTTTGGTGTTTTTGTTTTTTGAGACTGGGTGTTGCTGTATTTCCCAGGCTAGTGTGTAGTGCTATTATCATAGCTCACTGTAACCTTGAATTGCTGAGCTCAAATGATCCTCCCACCTCAGCCTCCCAATGTGCTGGGATTACAGACATGAGCCACTGTGCCTGGCTGATGTTCTTTTCTTAATCAGTCCCACCTTGAAATGTGTTCTTCCTTTGGCATCCTATACCATCCTGCATTGTCTCCTGATTCTTTGTAACTGTTATGGTTCCTTTAAAATGCCTGTGTTTTCTTTCTTGCAGCATTCTCCCCTGCAAGAAAGAAAATACAGGCATTTTAAAGGAACCATAACAGTTAACACTGGTATATACTCTGTTGGCCTCTAGCTGGCTTCTAGTCTACATCCCATGCTTCCTTACCTCTTTCTGTCCTAAATGAATCCTTCTAAAGTCAGCTCACAATTTTATGACTTATTTTTAGCAAAAATCTTTAATATTTGTCTGTTTTAAAATCTATGGCTTGGCCTTCAGTAACACTGGGTATATTCTAGCTCTGCCTGTTTAGCTTCCTTACTCTCACCTTTTTACTCTGCCACTCAGGAGTTCTGAAAATGTCTAGGATGTCTCTAAGACCCTGTCAAAGTGGCTGTGAGGTCAAAACTCTTTAATACTCATATAATATGTTATTTGCCCTGTTTCTTTTCACCCTTATTCTAGTATGAATATACCATAGAGCTGTCCAGAGGCTAAAGATGTTTGATGATGTCATTACTCTGATGACTAATGGAATGTATATATGATTTTAAAATTTCTCAGTTTAATACAGTAAGTGCAGATACAGGTCATTCACAAAAACAGAAGTTTTTTTCATGGGGGGAGGGATTCTTAATAATTTTTAAAAGTGTAAAGGTGACCTGAGACCAAAGGTTTGAGAACTTCTGTTGTAACTTACAGTTACTATGCCATTGTTGTTTTTACATGCATATACTCATGTTTTCCTACCTACCCCTATTTAAACAACATCTACACTTTAATGTCTGGGTCAGATTTTAGCTCCTCATCAAGCCTTTCCTGATCTCCTCCTTCACCCACAATAGTGTGTGATTATTCTTGTTTATACATATTACCTGTGGTACTTTATTTGTATCTTTTAAAAATGATATTTACAGTATTAACCTATTTGGGGGTGTGTTAGGCTGTTTTTGAGTTACTATAAAGAAATACCTGAGACTGAGCTATTTATAAAGAAAAGAGGTTTAATTGGCTCACCATTCTACAGGCTGTACAACCATGGAACCAACATTGCTCAGCTTCTGGGGAGGCCTCGGGGAGCTTTTACTCATAGGGGAAGGTGAAGCAAGAGCAGGCCCCTCACATAGTGAAAGCAAGAGCAAGAGAGTGAGTGTGTGGTGGGGGAGGGGATGTGCCACATACTTCTAAATGACTGGCTCTCATGAGAAGTCACTCACTATCCCAGGACAGCATCAAGCCATGAGGGATCCTCCCACATGATCCAAACTCTTCCCACCAGGCCCTACCTACAACATTGGGGATTACAATTGAACACGAGGTTTGGGCAGGACATCCAACCTATATGATTCCCCACCTCGCCCCTCTCAAATCTCATGTCCTTCTTACATTGTAAAATACACTCATGCCTTTCCCAACAGTTCCCCAAAGTCTTAACTCATTCCAACATTAACTCAAAAGTCCAAAGTCTCTTCTGAGACAAGGCAAGTTCCTTCCACCTATGAACCTACAAAATACAAACCAAGTTATTTACTACTAAGATACAATGGGGGTATAGGCATTGGGAAAACATTTCTATTCCAAAAGGGAAAAATCGGCCACAGGAAAAGGGGCTACAGGTCTCAGGTGAGTTTGAAACTCGGCAGGGCAGTCATTAAACCTGAAAGCTCCAAATAATCTCCTTTGGCTCCATGTCCCACATCCAGGGCACACTGGTACAATGCCTTGGGCAGCTCTTCCCCTGTGACATTGTGGGGGTCAGCCCTTGTGCTTGCTCTCACAAGTTTTTGAGGGCCTGTGGCTTTTCTAGGCAAAGGGTGTAAACTGCTGGTGGCTCTACCAGTCTGGGGTCTGGAGGATGGTGGCCC
This sequence comes from Papio anubis, assembly GCF_008728515.1. Classification (NCBI taxonomy): domain Eukaryota; kingdom Metazoa; phylum Chordata; class Mammalia; order Primates; family Cercopithecidae; genus Papio; species Papio anubis. Next base: position 44,570,391 of record NC_044979.1, on the reverse strand, counting down.
CCTTCCCACAGCTCCACTAGGCAGTACCCTAGTGAGGACTCTGTGTGGGGCCTCTAACTCCACATTTCCCCTTGAAACAACCCCAGTAGAGGTTCTCTGTGAGGGCTCTGCCCCACAGTAGGCTTCTGTGTGGGCACCCAGGCTTTCTCAGACATCCTGTAAAATGTAGGTGGAGGCTGCCAAACCTCCTTAACTCTTGCACTCTGTGCACCCACAGGCTTAACACCACAGGGAAGCTGCCAAGGATTATGGCTTCCGCCTTAATAGCAGCCCAAACTGTACTTGGGGTCCCTTGACCCGAGGCTGGAGCTTCAGTGGCCTGGTTGCGAGGAGCAGTGTCCTGAGGTTGTGCAGGACGACAGAGGCCCTGACCCCCAAATTCATTCTTTCCTCCTAGGCTTCAGTGCTAGTGATGGGAAGGGCTACTGTGAAGGTCTCTGAAATGCCCTAGTAGCCTTTTTTTTCCTATTGTCTTGGATATTAGCACTTCAGTGAAAAAGAAACTGGACCTGTCAGCTCAGATTTCACTGTCCTTATCACTATTAGCATTTTGGTCACAACCATTTAACCTGTCTCTAAGAAGCTCCAAATTTCCCCTCATCTTCCTGTTTTCTTCTGAGCCCTCCAAACTCTTCCAACCTCTACCTATTACCCAGTTCCAAAGTCACCTCCACATTTTCAGGTATTTTTATAGCAGAACTCCTGGTGCCAATGTTCTCTGTTAGGCAGGTCTTGCTTTGCTATATAGGAAATATCTGAGACTGGGTAATTTATAAAGAGGTTTAATTGGCTTATTGTTCTTCAGACTGTACAGGAAGCATGGTGCTGGTATCTCCTCAGATTCTGGGGAGGCCTCAGGGAGCTTTTACTCATGGTGGAAGATGAAGCAGAAGTAGGCATTTCACGTGGCAAAAGCAGAAACAAGAGAGAATGTTGGGGAAAAGTACCACACAGTTAGTTATAAGCCACCAGATGTCATGAGAACTCACTCAGTGTCTAAGAACAGCATCAAGATATGAGGGATCCACCCTTATGGCCCAAACACCTACCAACAAGCCCCACCTCCAACACTAGGGGTTACAATTCAACATGAAATTTTGGTGGAGTATCCAAACTGTAACAGGAGAATTACTGGATTTGCTTAATATCTTGAATCAGGGACCATATAATTTTTTAGCTTTGTTATTTCCACTGAACTTCATATATTTTAGGTTAGGCACTCAGTATTTATTTGTTTGATGTATAAAATTGTTCACTTGTTCAGCTATTAGTCTATTGAACAAAAATTTATTTAGTGCCAACTGTGAGCTAAATGTTTGAAAGACCCTCGAGGAGCTTAGTATCCTATAGTAGGTGACAAAAATGTCAGCAAATTACTGTTGTAATCATCTTACAACTTGTTATAAAATGTTTGAATAGGGTTCCTCAGAAGGAGGAGATAAAAACAAATGAGCAAATCTTCCTAAAGAAATGGGATATCAGAAAATGCTTTAGAGGAGAAGTTATTCTTAAAATGAAAATTTTGCATGTACCAAATTCTATTCTTTTTGCCAAGAGCTTTCTATAGAGCATGTACCCAGTAGACTTACTGAAGACTGAAAAAATTATCCTCTCAACTCTTCAAAATGCCAGCTTTCTAGATCCTAAAGAAAGCAGCCTTTACCAAGTCTTTTCTTTATTACCTTTCCTACAAAAAGCATATGAACAACTTTTTGCAAGTCTTGCCAAATTCAAAGAATATCTTCCATTATTTTCAGTTATTATTCTGTATTAGCCTAAAAATATCTTAGTTTTAGATATTCACTCTTACATGAATATGTTAATATACTTTTTTAAAATTGTAGTAAAATATAGGTTGGGCACAGTGGCTCATGCCTGTAATCCCAGCACTTTGGGAGGCCAAGGCAGGCAGATCACGAGGTCAAGAGATCGAGACCATCCTGGCTAACATGGTGAAAATCCGCGTCTACTAAAAATACAAAAATTGGCCGGGCGCGGTGGCTCAAGCCTGTAATCCCAGCACTTTGGGAGGCCGAGACGGGCGGATCATGAGGTCAGGAGATCGAAACCATCCTGGCTAACACGGTGAAACCCCGTCTCTACTAAAAAATACAAAAAACTAGCCGGGCGTGGTGGCGGGCGCCTGTAGTCCCAGCTACTTGGGAGGCTGAGGCAGGAGAATGGCGTAAACCCGGGAGGCGGAGCTTGCAGTGAGCTGAGATCCGGCCACTGCTCTCCAGCCTGGGTGACAGAGCAAGACTCCGTCTCAAAAAAAAAAAAAAAAAAAAATACAAAAATTAGCCAGGCGTGGTGGCGGGTGCCTGTAGTCCCAGCTACTCGGGAGGCTGAGGCAGGGGAATCGCTTGAACCCAGGAGGAGGAGGTTGCGGTGAGCCAAGATTGCGCCACTGCACATATATATGTGTGTGTGTATGTATATATACACGTATGTGTATATGTATATGTGTATATATACGTATATATGTGTGTATATATATACAACAATATTTATCATTTTAACCATTTTTAAGTGTATGGTTCAGTGTCAGTAAGCACATTCAGACTGTTGTGCAACTGTCATCACCATGTATCTACAGAAATTTTTTTATCTTCCAAAACTGAAACACTGTACCCATTAAACAATAATATACTTCTCATTTCCTTCTCTCTCAAGCCCCTAAAAACTGCCATTCTCCATTCTGTGTCCATGTATTTGACTACTCTATGTGTTTCAAATAAGTGGAATCACAATATTTGTCCTCTTGTGAACTGGCTAATTTTACTCAGCATAATGTCTTCAAGGTTCATCCGTGTAAACAAGCATCAGTACATAGTATATGTCAGAATTTCTTTTTTAAGGTCAAATAACATTCCATTGTATGTACACACCACATTTTATTTATCCATTTATCCTAGGTGGACATGAACATGTAAATTTTGAGTGTATTTTTTCATGTATGGAACTTACTATAATCAACTCAGTGACATGTACTTAGGGGTTATTTGGTAGGACATTGAATTAAAGTCATAATGTGATTATGAGTATTTGTGCAAGAGGGAATTTGTTAATATGTAGAATATTAGAGCATATTAGAATTTAGTGAAACACAAATTCAGACCACAAACTCAGATTAATTACAAAAATGCTCACATTTTAAAAACTACCACTCAAATATCTATACAAATTGTGTTAGACTTTCTTCTTTAAGAAAGATAGAGTATGTTGTAATATAGTGTCTTAAGCAATAGCATGGCAAGTTAGGATAGTGAGATCCTTCTTACTAGGGCTGTAATTCTAGAGCTGTTGCTCCTGATGTTATTAAAGTGTTGTTTCTTTAGTGTGTTCTATTAGTGCTACTACTCACTCTGACGATTGGTGAAGTCTATACTCCCCACAGGCTAATGAGAAGAAAATTAATTATATACTCCGAAAGCATCCATAGAAGACATAAACTCTATGCCAGTAGGTCACTCATTTTTGGCACTATGACCCTGTGGCACTATTACAACTTCTAAAGAAAGAAGCAGAAATACAATATGTAGGACTACAAAATGACTGTATGTGCAGGTGTGTGCGTGTGTCTCTCTGTGTGTGTGTGTGTGTGTGTGTATGTGTATTTTCCTATAATTGTTTCTGGGTTTCCTCTGTCATAGATTAGTAGCACTAAATTATTAGAGGCATGAAAAAGAAAGTTTTGCTTTTTCTGAGAATGTATTTTGTTGAATCTGTATTTTAAAGGAAATATAATCAACAATCAGGAAAATATTGTCCTTATTTTGAACAAATCAGATCAATTAAATATTGAATAAAGCATCACATAAAGACAACACTAGTCCAGTATGTTACTGTATCTTAAATATCAGTTATAAAAGTTTGATTTTCCTGAGGATAGCTGAGTATTTTATAAAGACATTTTCTTTGTTTCACTTGAAGAAATCATGTCATTTATAACTGAGTATTCTAGCTAAGTAAACAAATAGGGCCTATACTTTATGCACAAGTTGCAGTGAGGTGTTGGACAAACTATTTGATATGGCTTAGAGTTTAGGGTCCTCATGAAGGTATATAGCAGGAGGCCAATATATAGTTGTACATAAATGTAAATTGTTTAGAAGGTAGTCATATCGTTGATATTTTGAATAGAGATAGAAAAAGAATTATTTGTAATTAAAATATCTTAAACATGAAAGTATTTTGCATTTGTAAAGAAAACTAAAGATTCTAAATGAAAAAGTGGAAGTGGTAGTTAAGGAGCTCTTTTCCTTGTTTATTAGTACATGCTAGTCTTGAATTAAATTGTTTTTTGTTTCTTTTTGAGACAGGGTCTTGCTCTGTCACCCAGGCTGTAGTACGATGGCATGATCCTGGCTCACTGCAGCTTTGAATTACTGGGCTCAAGCAATCCTCCTTTCTCAGCCTCCCAAAGTGCTCTGATTAGAAGCATGAGCCACTGTGCCTGGCCAGCAGTTTTTATTTAATAGATAAATAACATGGTTCTGTTTTGCTTGTTTAAAAATTTACTTTTATATTATTAAATTATGATTCTAATATTGTGAGTCTCTTAAAAGACTCCACACAATTTACTTGGTTGTTCTATTGTTTATTGTTAATCATTTTATTGTTAATCATTATCAATAGGACATGCACTTCAGAATTATGTTCCTCCACACACCCCCAGTAAAAAGGATACATTTACAATTTTCTGTCAAAGATTACTTCAGTTTTGTCACTAGAACTGTGTGTTTGCAAAGTAAGGACCTCTCAGTCATTGATTCTTCAAACAAATATTTAAAGTGCTTACTTTGTGTCAGGTGCTTTTCTTAACTGTCTCGCTTTATTGTTCCAGTGATCTGACCACATTCATCCAGAAGTTCTCGGCTTCAGGATAATGAATGCTGTGTGCTCAACTTTTAGAAAACCATAAGAAATCAAAAAGAAAAATGTTGATCAGTCAGAATGCAAAGAAAGAGCATTCTTTCACTTAATAATATACATTTAAGGTTTTTCCATGTCTTTCCATGGCTTGATAACTCATTTCTTTTAGTGCTAAATAATACTCCATTGTGTGTATGTTTTGCAGTTTATTTATCCAGTTACCTACTGAAGGACATCTTGCTAGCCCCCAAGTTTTGGTAATTATGAATAAAGCTGCTATAAGCATCTGTCTTCAGGCCTCTGTTTGGACTGAAATTTTCAGTTCATTTGGCTAAGTACCAAAGAGCACAATGTTTGGATCCTTTGGTTAGAGTGTCCTTAGCTTTGTAAGAAACTGCCACAGTCTTCCAAAGTGGCCATACAATTTTGCATTCCTACCAACAATGAATGAAAGTTTCTGTTGCTCCACATCCTCGTCAGCATTTGATGTTGTCAGTGTATTGGATTTTGGGCATTCTAATAGATATGTAGTGGTATTTGATTATTTGGCATTTCCCTGATGACATAGGTTGTTAAACATCTTTTCATGCACTCATTTGCCATCTGTGTAATCTTCTTTGTTGAAGTGACTGTTAAGATCTTTGGCCCAGTTTTTAATTGAGTTGTTTTCTTATTGTTGAATTTTAAGAGTTCTTTACATATTTTTGCTTAACAGTCCTCTATCAGATGTGTCTGTTGCACTTATTTTCTCTGTTCTGTGGCTTATCTTCCCATTCTTTTGTCTTGACAGTGTTTTTATGGAGCAGAAGTTTTCAGTTTTAATGACGTCCACTTTATCAATTATTTATTTCATTGATCATGCCTTTGATATCTAAAAAATCACTATACCTAAGGTCATCTAGGATTTCTATATTATTTTCACATTTAGGACTATGATCCATTTTGAGTTAATTTTGTGACAGGTGAAAGGTCTGTGTCTCAATTCATTTTTTTTTTTTTTTTTTTTGTATGTGGATGTCTAGTTGTTCTAGCACCATATGTTGAAAAGACTGTCTCTGCTCATTGTATCGATTGTTCCTTTATCAAAGATAAGTTGACTATAATTATGTAGGTCTATTTCTGGGCTCTCTATTTTGTTCCATTTATGTATTTGTCTGTTCTTTCACCTCGCTGTAATTACTTATTAGTTTCAGGAGTATTTTTGCTGATTCTTTCAGATTTTCTACACAGCCAATCATGTCTTCTGCAGACAAAGAGAGTTTTATTTTATTTTTCCCAATATGTATACTTTTTCTTTCTTTTACTTGTCTTACCACATTTGCTAGAACTTCCAATAAACTGTTGAGAAGGAGTGGTGAGTGGGGACATCCTTGCCTTGCACTGGATATTAGTGGGAAGGATTTGAATTTCTCACAATTAAGTATGTTAGCTGTTGGGATTTCATAGATATTCTTTATCAAGTTGAGGTAGTTCCCTACTATTCCTGGTTTACTGAGAGGATGTATTTATTTATTTTTTAAATCACGAATGGATGTTGGATTTTGTCAAATGCTTTTCTGCATCTATTGATATGATTGTGTGATCCTTTAGTATGTTGTTGTGATGGGTTATATTAAATGATTTTTGAATGTTGAACCAATTTTACGTTCCTGAGATAAGTCCCACTTGGTAATGGTATATAATTTTTTACACAATATTGGATTTAGTTTATTAATATTTTATTGGAGATTTTTGCAATTTGTGTTCCTGAGAGAGATTGGTCTGTAGATATTTTTTTTCTTGTAATATCTTTGGTTTTGGTATTAGGGTAATGCTGGCTTCATCAAATGAGGAAGGAAATATTTCTTCCACTTCTATCCTCTGAAAGAGACTGTAGAGTATTAGTATAATTACTTCCTTAAATGTTTGGTAGAATTCACCAGTGAACCAACAGGGACCTGGTGCTTTCTATTTTGGGAGGTTATTAGTTATTGATTCAATTTATTTAATAGATATAGGCCTATTCTGATTGTTTCTTTCTTCTTATATGAGTTTTAGCAGCTTGTGTCTTTCAAAGTTTCATCCATTAGGGTATCAAATTTCTGGGCATAGAGTTGTTTGTAATATTCCTTTATTATTATTCTCACATCCATGGTATCTGTAGTGATTTCTCCTCTGTAATGATTTCTGATATTAGTAATTCGTGTCCTTACATTTTTTTTTTTATGGAGCCTGGATAGAGGTTCATCAATTTTACTGATCTTTTCAAAGAATTTGTGTTTAGTTTTGTTGATTTTTTTCTATTTATTTTCTGTTTTCAATTTCATTGAGTTATTTTTTAATCCTTATTATTACTTTCCTTTTGCTTACTTTGGATATAATTTGATATGCTTTTCTAGTTTCCCAAAGAAGAAACATAGGTCATCTATTTTATATCTTTTTTCTTTCCTAATAATGCATTTAATATGATAAATTTCCCTCTGAGCTCTGATATTACTTTATCCCACACATTTTGATAAGTTATATTTTCATTTTCTCTTTGTTCAGAATGTTACTAAATTTCTCTTGAGGTTTCTTCATTGACCTGGGTGTTACTTAGAAGTGTGTTGTTTAATCTTTACATATTTTGAGATTTTTAGTTACCTTCCTGTTGTTTATTTCTAGGTTAATGCTTTTGTGATCTGAGAGCAGATGTTCTTTGAATTCAATTCTTTCAAAATCTGTTAAGATGTGTATAAGACTGTGAATGTGGTCTGTCTATCTTGGTGAGTGTTCCCATGTGAGCTTGAGAAGAATGAGTATTCTGCTGGTATTATTGGCTGTCTCATGTAGTCTACGGATGTTACTTATAACCACTTGATTGATGGTGTTGTTGTATTCAACTGTGTCTTTACTGATTTTCTGCCTGATAGATCTGCCCATTTTTAATAGAGGAGTGTTGAAGTTTTTAACTATAATACTATATTCATCAGTTTTTTCTTGCTAATTTATCAGTTTCCACCCTAACATAGTTTCTTGCTTTATTGTTAGGTACACACGTGTTAAGGATTGTTACCTTCTTAGATAATTGACCCCTTTAATACCATTTTTATCTCTGACAACTTTCCTTGCTTTGAAGTCTGCCATGTCTGAAATTAATATAGATACTCCCATTTTCTTTTGATGAGTGTTAGCATGCTATATTTCTTTATACATTTACTTTTAATCTATATGTGTCTTTATATTTAAAGTGCATTCCTTGTAGACAACAAATAATTTGACCTTATTTTTTGGTCCAGTTTAACAATCTCTGCCTTGGTGCATTCAGACCATTGATGTTCTGTTGAAGTAATATCTACTCTATTTGTTGCAGTTTTCTATTTGTTGCCCTTGTTCTTTGTTCCTATTTTTCTTCCATTTTTTTCCTGCGTTTTGTGATTTTGAAGATTTTTTTCTTTGTATTATTGTCCCATAGTTTGCAATATAGATTTACAACTAATCTAAGTCCACTTTCAAATAACTACACCACTTCATGGGTAGTGTGAGTACCTTATGAAAACAAGCGTAATTCACCTCTTCCATTCTTTGTATTACTACTGTCATTCAATTTGCTTATATATAAGCATGCATAAGCATATATTCACATAATATATACATATGATATGTACATTGAGATTATTTTGAACAAACTGTTATATGTTAGATCAATTAAGCATAAGAAAAATAAAAGTTTTAATTTTACCTTCTCTTATTCCTTCTATTATCCTCTTGCTTTCTTTATGTAAATCTGAGTTTCTGACCTATGTTATTGTCCTTCTAGCTAAAAAATTTAACATTTCTTGCAAGGCAGGTCTACTGGAAACAATTTTTTTGTTTGTCTTATAAAGTCTTTATTTTTTTCGTTTTTTTTTTTTTTTCTTATAAAGTCTTTATTTTTCCTTCACTTTTGAAGGATAGTTTCACAGGGTACAGAATTCTGGATTGGTCTTTTTTAACCTCTCAGAACTTTTTTTTTTTTTTTTTTGGCAGAATCTCACTCTGTTGTCTGGGCTGAAGTGCAGTGGCACAATCTTGGCTCAAGGCCACCCAGGTAGCTGAACTGGGACTGCAGGCGTGCACCACCATGACCGACTAGTTTTTTTTTTTTTTTTTTTTTTTTTTGTACAGATGAGGTTTCACCGTGTTACCCAGGCTGGTCTGGAACTCCTAGGCTCAAGCAATCCACCCCCATCAGCCTCACAAAGTGATGGGATTGCAGGCCACTGTGCTTGGCCCCTCTCAACACTTTAAATATTTCATTCTATTCTCTCTCCTTGCTTGCATGGCTTCTGAGACAGAAATTAGATGTAATTCTTATCTTTGTTTCTGTATAGGTAAGGTCCTCTTTATTTTTTCAGGACTTTAAAAAATCTTTTTCTTTGATTATCTGTAGTTTGAGAATTATAAACATAGGTGTAGTTTTTTTGACGTTTATTCTAATTGGTGCTCTCTGAGTTTTCTGGATCTGTGGGTTAGTGTTTGACAATATTTTGAGGGAATTCTGTCATTATTATGTAAAGTATGTATTCTGTTTCTTTCCCTCTTTGTTCTCCTTTTGTATTCCCATTACGTGTATATTAGACATTGTGTAGTTTTCCCACAGTTCTTAAGTATTCTGTTTTGATTTTTCAGTCTTTATTCTCTTTGCTTTTTAGAGGTGTCTACTGAGCTATCCTCAAGTGCAGCACTTCTGTCCTCAGCTGCATCCAGTTTACCAATAAGTTGTAGCCTGTCTACTAGTAAGCCTTCATTTCTGTTATAGCAGTTTTTTAAATCTCTAGTTTTGTTTTTGTTTGTTTTTTTGTTATTGTTGTTGTTCTTTCCTAGGAGTTCCATCTCTTTGCTTCTGTTGCCCATCTGTTATTGGATACTGTCTTCTTTATCCATTAGAGCTCTTAGCACATTAACCATAGTTTTCATAATAGTTGTTTTACATTCTTGGTCTGATAATTCCAATATGCCTGCCATGTCTGGTTCAGATGTCCCTTCAAATTATGACTTTTGCCTTTTGATATACCTCGTAATGTTTTCTTGATAGCTGGACATGATGTACTTGGCAAAAGAAACTGCTATAAATGGGCCTTTAGTAATGTGATGGTGAGGTTTGGGAAGATAGAAAGCATTCTATAGTTCTAGGATTAGTCTTCAGTCTTTTAGTGAGCTTATGACTTTTGATTGTGAACTTCACAAGTGTTTTTCAGTTTTCTTCCCCCCCCCCACCCCCCTTACGTGGGAGAGGATGGTTAGATTGGGCTGGAACAGGGACATTTCTTCTCTTAAGTGGAAGGCAAGAGCTGACTAGAGTTGAATATTTCCTTTCCTTCAGGTCAATTAGTTTTCGATAATATGATACTATTCCAGCAGGGTGGGCTCTGGTTAACTAGTCTCTCCTGAGGGCAAGGCTTGTTGAGAAGAACAGAGTGCTCTGGCATATTTTTATTGTTATTTATTTATTACTTTTTGAGACAGAGTCTCGCTCTTTCACCCAGGCTGGAGTGAATTGGTGTGATCTCGGCTCACTGCAAGCTCCGTCCCCCGTGGTTCAAGGGATTCTTCTGCCTCAGCCTCCCAAGCAGCTGGGATTACAGGCATCCACCACCATGCCTGGCTAATTTTTGTATTTTGTATTTTTAGCAGAGACAGGGTTTCATCATGTTGGCCAAGCTGGTCTCAAACTCCTGACCACAGGTGATCCACCCATCTCAACCTCCTAATGTGCTAGAATTATAGGTATGAGCCACCACACCTGGCCACTGGCATATTTTTTAAATGGTCTTTTTCCTCTCCCCCTGCTGGAAACTTGAAGAGATGTTTCTTTGATATCTACTGTGAAAATCCATTCATAATGGGCAAGCTGGTGGAGGAGTATACCTGGGTCCCCCTGGAGTTATCCTTTTAGGATTGTCCTCACTGAAACTCCATCAAGGCATCAATTACAGCTTAGATTTTCCTGTTCAGGCACTGGTTCCCATAGTGGTGATCACAGGTCTCCTTGGTTTTATTGTCTACCTCTTTAGTCCTGAGGCCAGTGGTTTGCGCTGCATCCTGACCTCTTTTATGGATCTTGGAAGAATTGATTTTTCAACCTTTTCAGTTTTTTGCTTCTTGTTAGGGTGGAGTGGTGACTCCCAAGCTCCTTATATGTGGAATTAGAAACCAGAAGTCGACTTATGTTTTTAAAAACACACTGTATCTTGATATCGCGATAAAACTTTATTAATCCAATCATAATATGGAAGTTTTGGAAGTAAAAATTTTTAGTGGAGGTGATAAATTAATGTCTGAAATGGTAGATACAGCATTAAGATTGCCTGAAGAGATCAACTAGTTTTCTCCTATATCATAGGGGCTCATAAACCAGATATGTAGGTGTTTAGCAGTTGGAACCCACTGGCAAATAATTAACTTCATCAGCAAAGTTTTTGTAAGAAGGACTGATATTGGGTAATGAGTTTAGCAAGGTTGAATCATTGACAGACATTTTCATTAGCTAAATGAATATGTTTGTAAATTTTATTATTTTTGTTTTTGACAATGTTTCTGTAGGTTTTAAAAAGGGTACCCCAAAAACCATTTTCTAACATGTTTGACTTGATATACAGTGAGGAATGCTTTAAGATAATTCAGAAAACTATGAGAATGGGGTTTTGGTTGCCCACCGTAGTTTCAGGGATATGCCTTTAACTATTTTGAATAGCTAGAGAGCATCTTGTCAGTCTTTGGTTTGGTATCTGGACAGCTCCTAGCATAGTGTTTATACATCCATGATTCTTAATAAATATTGGACTATGCATACAGTCTAGTGGCTAAAGACCATTAAAAAAAAACCAAACACCTGACTTTACTTGCAAGTCACTTCCTACAGATTCTCATCTGAGTAAAAATATACATTTTGTACAATTTTCAACAATATAGTCGTAATTTCAATCTTTTTCAGTTCTAACACTAATCATGCTGTTGTGATTTTTTTTTTTTTTTTTTTTTTGAGACAGAGTCTGGCTCTGTCGCCCAGGCTGGAGTGCAGTGGCCGGATCTCAGCTCACTGCAAGCTCCGCCTCCCGGGTTTTCGCCATTCTCCTGCCTCAGCCTCCTGAGTAGCTGGGACTACAGGCGTCCGCCACCTCGCCCGGCTAGTTTTTTGTATTTTTTAGTAGAGATGGGGTTTCAGCGTGTTAGCCAGGATGGTCTTGATCTCCTGACCTCGTGATCCGCCCGTCTCGGCCTCCTAAAGTGCTGGGATTACAGGCTTGAGCCACCGCGCCCGGCCAACTGTTGTGATTTTTTTGTTTATAAATCTTATCACTTATTGACCTTGATAATTTGCTTTATTTTATACTGTATGTTGCTGAAGAAGTAACTATTATTTGATTAAAAAAAAAAAAAAAAAAAAAAAAAACAGAAAGAGGCCGAGGTGGGTGGATCACTTGAGGTCAGAAGTTCGAGACCAGCTTGGTCAACATGGTGAAACTTTGTCTCTACTAAAAATAAAAATAAATAAATAAAAAATTAGCTGGGCATGGTAGCGTGTGTCTGTAATCCCAGCTACTGGAAGGGCTGAGGCAGGAGAATCACTTGAACAGCAGAGTGGAGGTAGCAGTGAACTGAGATCGTGTCACTGCCCTCCAACCTGGGTGACAGAGCAAGATCCTCTCAAAAAAAAAAGAGAGAATTCATCCAGGATATAGAATAATAAAGTACGATACTGGAATCAAATGATGATATAAAAAATATTCTCAACAACAATTAAATTAATAAGCAATATAAGCGATAGCTGTTTAAAAATGGATACCCACTTCTCTTAATGAAAGAACAAAAAAGAGAAAAGAGAGGAAAATGTTTTCATTAAAAAGGCCAGTCTGAAATTTGGACTGTCTGTATTGTAATACATCCTTCTATTGAGTTAGAGATGAGATTATGTAAGAAAGTTCAAACAGTCTGTTAAAACATTTCATTTCATAAGCCATATACCTGTGTTGCTTTACTTTTTTTTTTGAGATGGAGTCTTACTCTGTCACCCAGGCTGGAGTGCAGTGGCACGATTTCGGCTTACTGCAACCACTGTCTCCCTGGTTCAAGCGATTCTCCCGTCTTAGCCTCCCAAGTAGCTGGGATTACAGGTACCCACCATCATGCCTGGCTAATTTTTGTATTTTAGTAGAGATGGAGTTTCACCATGTTGGCCAGACTGGTCTTGAACTCCTAACCTCAGGTGATCAACCCACCTCGGCTTCCCAAAGTGCTAGGATTACAGGCGTGAGCCACCGTGCCTGGCCTGTCTTGCTTTAACAAATGTATACAATAGCTTCTCTAAACAGATGAATATAAATGTGTGAAGTAAGCAAAATTGGAACAGAAGACTCAGTATTGTGAAATAAGCATATTTTCTAAATCAAGTACTGTAAAATGAGTATATTTTCTCACTCAACCTCAGCTCCTTTGAACCTATGTTCTGTCTTCGTTTACTTTGCTGAAGTTAAATTGACCTCAGGAGAAAATTCAGTGCCTGACCTAGCGTATGCCAATGCCAGTGATTTTTTTTTTTTTTTTTTTTTTTTAAAGCTCTGCTCAGCACACTGCCCAGCTCAAGTTGCAATCAGGAGCTTATATTTTATGAAAAAGAAATTCTGGGTTATATGGGCAGATTAGGATAGAAGGTGGAGGTACCTCGGTGTTGGTAGAACTTTTAATTCAAGAAAATGGACGTGTTGATTTGTTGAATAAAAGCTGTGGATAGGCAGGAAATCAGAGTTTCATAAATTTAAATTGCTTTAATATTAATTCAGAATTTTTGAAACAAATACCGTATCCTGGATGATAATATACTGGTGTTACTCTTGAAACGTTTTTATCACAAAACATTAACGTGTAGAGGATGCTCCTTACTGGTAAATATATTATATTGTGGTAGAGCTGAGAGAGCTGATATTAGAGTAGGACTACAGACTTCACAAAGAAAGCATCTGGAATTGGGATTGTTCAACAAGTGACAGAACATGAAAATCTGAAGTCATTCAGAATTGTCAGAGTCCTTATATAGTTGTGGTTATTTATTCCTCAGATGATTAGGAAATCCAGCAACTCCCAATATCCTATTTTTTTTACATACTTTGAAATACTTTCTCTGAGGTTGGAGTTTTATTGATCTAGACTATCTGTGCCACATTTCCTCTGGTTTGACAAGAGATGGATAGAGCATCTCTAGCAGCAGGAAAGTGGCTGCATAGTTATTTCCATCCATGTTAATGCACACTTGCTTCCATAAGCCATGTTTACACATTTGATCACTCTTTTATTTTGCTGAAAATGAGACCTTCTTGTCAATGAAATAAGAGAGGGAAATGAAAAAAATATAATCCAGTGAATTGTTTTGATGATCATAAATGCTTATGTCTTAAACTTGTTATATTAGTTAGAAAAAAAAAAAAAGCATTGTTACTTAGCATAGAAGGGGTGATGAGCTTACCTGTTTTCTTATATAAGACAGAAAGGAAGGAAAATCAGAGGCAGGAAGGGGTGAGTAAGAGAATAAAATAAATCCATGAAGCATCTTTAAATATGATGCATTTTTTTTAAGGCTTAGGCATCTTACTGCAATGAAGTATTTAAAACTAAATGAGACCATTCTGTATAATCTGAGTCTATTTAAACCTTCTTTAGCAATTCTACTAGTAGCATTTCTGAATTTTTCTTTGCTGTTTTTTTCTAATTTAGTCTTACCAGACTCTCAGGCAAAAAACAAACAAACAAACAAACAAAAAACACAATAAAAACTTAGGTGGTTTTTGAAGAAATTCTCTTGACTTACTGGTGTAGTTTTTGAGACCCCAACTGAGCACATGCCACCATAGAATGAATTAACTCCAATCTGTTCTAACCTAGGAGATTGTGTTTAACCTATTACTTATGATTATATATTTTTTTACCTTTGAATCAGAATTCATACTTTAATTTTATTGTCTGAAATTCTTTTCCTCTTTCCAGTTTTTCATATTTTACTCTTTTAGTGACAGTGTCAAGAACACTGTGATTTTTTTCTGTCCCACAGCATATTGGAAATACCAAACAGTATTTCTGTTATTTTAGACATGTATTATTCTTCACTCATCTTGGTAGTGTATATTTATATGTTTATGGTTTATGTGACTTTAATAGCTCTAATTCAAATAATTACCATAATTATTTTAACAAGCACTTCTAGTTAGCATGAAAATTTTTTATAAAAGCTATACTCTGTTCTATGAAAAGTGAGATACATTCACTACAGAAGCCTTTTTCTAAGTTTAAATGTCATCAGAAGTATTGTATTGCCAGTAATATTTTATAAAAAGTAGATAAAAATTTAAATATACTTAAAAGTCTTCGGCGATTAGAATATAATACTTATTCTTTTGATTACCTCATGAGAAATTCAGAGGGGTATTAAGTTGTGATTCAGACAAGTATGTCACTTTCTCTACCTGCCTCAAAAATAATTATTATTTTGCGAGGACAAACTGCTGTTATAGTTGGTATTATCCTGTCCTTACTTTTGCTTACATGATATCACATTTTAACTTATGATCTATCCTTTTCCTTGGAGAATATCATTCTCTTAAAAGCATGCTTACTACATGTTTAAC
Organism: Papio anubis; assembly: GCF_008728515.1. Lineage (NCBI taxonomy): Eukaryota > Metazoa > Chordata > Mammalia > Primates > Cercopithecidae > Papio > Papio anubis. The sequence goes on along the minus strand of NC_044979.1, from coordinate 44,554,900 downwards.
CTGTCCTTAAACATAGTCAACACTTAGAGTGTCTTTTATCTCTCTATCTCTTAGCAGATCATAAACTTAGTACATAACAGATGTTTAGTAATTACAATGACTGAAGGTGAAAAAGGCTTTTAATGCAATTTGAATTTTTTTTTCTTTTTCTTTTTTTTTTTTTTTTTTTTGAGATGGAGTCTCACTGTGTCACCCAGACTGGAGTGCAGTGGCACAATCTCGGCTCACTGCAACCTCCCCCTCCCGGGTTTAAGCAATGAGGCTCATGCCTTAGCCTCCCAAGTAGTGCTACCATGCGTGGCTAATTTTTGTATTTTTAGTAGAGATGGAGTTTCATCATTTTGACCAGGCTGATCTCAAATTCCTGACCTCAAGTGATCCACCCTCCTTGGCCTCCCAAAGTGCTGGGATTACAGGCATGAGCCACCACGCCTGGCCTGAAATTTGATTTTAAAGTATTTTTACCTGTTTTGTGTAAATATGATATTGCATTTTTAAACAGTTCCATGAAGGAGCTCTTACTTTTGCTCTGAGTGAAATTCAAGAAGGCAGAAACCTACAACTAACTGTGTCAACATTATACTTTTCTTTGATGATTGCTTGCTAACTTCCATTTTACTATTACTGTTACTAGCGTGCTTATTGTTTAATTTTTGATTTTACATTATCTGACAGAACATTATCTGCCAATAGAATACATATATTTAAGTATTTCTAACTTAAAGCTAGAAAGAAATTTATAAATATAAAAAACAACTGAAAACAAAATTATCCTATTCTTGAATAAATAGGTTTTGAACTGTACCCATAATGTCAGCAGGGTTAATTTTCATTGTGGCTCCAATTGTTTTCAAGGTGAAGTTTTATTTCAGCTCTATTTCTGTGAATGTATTTTCTTAATGGATTTATTAGGATGTGGTAGAGCCTCGAAGGATCATTGGCTCCAGTTTCTTAGATCCAGGTACTGTTAACTGGGGGGTAGATTAGTCAGGCAAGAATAAAGCTTACATAGTCCCCACCCTGTACAGATAATGCTTACATGTTTCACTCAGTGTGGCTCAAAGAGAGCAAATTTAAGTTCTCAGTGGTAATTAAAGTACCTATTGTTAGCAATTTTCAAGAATCTCCTTTTACCTGAGTACTCTACAAAGATATTAGAAGGATAATTTGAGAAACTCACGGAATAAATCTGTTGTAGATTAACTATAATTAGTATTTATGTGCATATGTTTAGATCTGCATCATAGCTTTGTATCATATGCAGTCTTCACTACAGTGGAGTTCTAGTATTAACTATCAAAACTACAAATTATGTTTCATTAAGGTATAGGTTAAATCAGTAGTTTTTGAACTTTCAAAACAGTATTCCATATATAAATAAACTCCAAAATGTATGACCTCAATAATGTGTTTTTGAAGTTCCAAAATAGAATTGAGTTTGCTCCACATTAAATTAAGGCAGTGGGACAGAGCATTCCTTTATTTCCTCCTTTGAACAATCACTGAATTAAATTTTGAACTAGGATTACTGGAGGATAATATTTCTATCCTGGTTTATATCTTACTATCTATTCTACCTAAAATTTCATTTTTAAATTCCCATGCCTGTCTAGTTCTATGTTTATTAGTCTACAGATTAATACATTAATTCAACAAATATTTATTGTGTGCCTACTATGTGCCAGGGAGTATTCTAGGTTCATAGGATTAATACATGAATTAAACAAACAACCATCCATGTTCTTGTGGAGTTCAAACTGCTTTAATCAAAGTGGGATGCTAATTATAGTGGGCACTCTGTATCTCTGGTGGTAGTTTTATAGTATTTAGCCTTTGCAGCAGTAGCTTTTAAACATTTTATTTTATTTTTTCTGTTTGCAACATCTGTGCAAATTATAGTAATATGATGTTTCTCTCATGCTAATGCAAAAAAGAAAATGCCTGCTACGCAGTGCCTTCTGAACCCTTTGTAAATTTTGGTAGGAATAATGTAGGCACTGCTGCCTCCTGAGAAATCTTACCATATTCCTCAGAAGCCTGTGATTACTTTTTTAAAATTCCTTTAGCATACATCAGCATTACCAAGCAGTTAAATTTGTTATTAATTTGTGAATTAAACTTGTGAGTTTGTTGCCTTGCCAGAATTTGGTTGTTCATTTTCTGTTCACTGAAATGTTGGTTATAATATCAGCCTTCATAGCCAATCAACAATTATCTACTTTCTTTTGTTTGGCTATAGTTAACCCTGTTTTGAGAAAACAAAATAATCCATAGTTCTTACCATTATTCAGGAAGCCATGTGCTATACAATATTAAAATGGTATTTAAAATGTTATTATAATTTTTCTATTGAACATCAGTTACACATCAGGACCTATATAACACATGTATTTTATTTATTTCTTTACTCCATATTTATAATATTTTATTCCAAATCATGAAATTCACCAGGCTAAGGATTTTGTGTTATAATATTCAGCAGTAAAATTCAAAAGATATTGTTTTATCCTTGTGCTTTATATGATGTAATGTTTTCCTTTTCATTTAGAAAACAATTAAATAATAGCATTTCTTTTAGGATGCATCTTCATTTTTATTAATTAGAAGACAATAGAGTAGAAAATATTAACAAAGAGTTCCAAGTAGCTGATTAGAAGACTAAATCTCTTTTCTATCAATAAATTACTAGAAAAAAATATTTAAACAAAACTAAATCACTTAGGCTGGGCGTAGTTGGCTCATGCCTGCAATACCAGCACTTTGGGAGGCTAATGTGAGAGGATTGCTTGAGCCCAGGAGTTCGAAACCAGCTTGGGCAACATAGGAAGACTCTGACTCTACAAAAAGTGAAAAAATTACCCAGGTGCGTGGCACACACCTGGAGTCCCAGCTACTGGTGGAGGCTGAGGTCGGAGGATAGCTTGAGCCCGGGAGTTGGGGACTGCAGTGAGCTATAGTCGCACCACTGCACTCTAACCTTGGTGACTGAGCAAGACCCTATCTAAAAAGAAGAGCAAAACAAAACAAAACACATAAAAAACATAAATCTTCTACTAATTATTCACTTTATCTAATATAGTTCCTTACAGAAGACAGGTCAGACTGTCTGGGAATGTCTGAGTGATGTTCTTCTGCCTACCACATCATACCTCAAACAAATTTGTAATTCAATTTAAAAAGCTAGAAAAAATTAGAAAAGAGAATGTTTCTATACGTGAATGGCACATGGGTCCTTTCACTCAGGCACATCTCTTTGACTGCCTAAGCGTCAACTGGGTGCTGCTCCTGTATATACGCTGTCTCTCAGCACGTTGTTAAAAAAAAGCCCATCCCTTACATATTCCTAATCATATTGCATATTCCATAAGAGCAGAGTTGTGAATTTAACCCAGAATCAGGACAGTGTCTGACATAGTTGGCAACAAATAATGTGTGTGAATATGTGTATATAAGAGAACTCTAGTTAGCCTCTCTAGCTCAGGTTCTGTCTCCTTCAAATTATCTTATTTGCTTTTTATGGCTTTAGGTTTCTAAAATAAGAGATTTCTATATATCATTAAGTGAACATTTGGTTCTGATTATTATGATCACTGTTCACAGTAATCTGTGCTATGGAGAAAAAGGAATGCTTATACATTGTTGGTGGAAGTATAAATTGGTTCAACCATTACAGAAAACTGTGGCTATTCTGTAAAGATCTAGAAACAGAACTACCCTTCAACACAGCAATCCTGTTACTGGGTATATACCCAAAGGAATATAAATTGTTCTATCATAAAGAAACATGCACACATATGTTCCTTGTAGCACTATTCACAAGAGCAAAACGTGGAGTCAACCTAAATGCTCATCAATGATAGACTATGGACTACTACGCAGTCATAAAAAGAAATGAGGTGATATCCTTTGCAGGAACATGGATGGAGCTGGAGGCCATTATCTTTAGCAAACTAATGCAGGAACAGAAAAGCAAATACTGCATATTTACACTTACAAGTGGGAGTTAAATGATGAGAACACATAGACACATAAAGGGGAACAACAGATACTACAGTCTACCAAAGGGTTGAGGGTGGGAGGAGGGGGAGGATTAGAAAAAATAACTAACGTGTACTAGGCTTAATACCTGGGTGACAAAATAGTCTGTATAAGAAATCCCTGTGGCATGAGATGACCTGCACATGTACCCCTGAAGTTAAAATGGAAGTTTAAAAAATAAATAATAAAATTCGTTTTTTGGGTTTTTTTTTTTTTGGTATTTGACTTTCTTCAAGAAATCCAGGCATAGAGTTAAAAAATCAAATGGAATGTAGGGATTATTAAAATGAAAAATAGCAGCCCTCTGCCTTGTATTTTCTCACTGCCTACTTCAGCTACACAGTGGCAGTGTGCTTCTGGTATTTACTTCTATTACCTAAATAATATGCTTATTGCTATTTCTTCATTTATCAGTTTCAACAGGAGTTTTGAGTAAAGAAAATGGAGAAGCTTGTGGGAGAGAAAGGTATGTAAACAAGAACATGAAATGAGATTTAACCTAATATATTTTACAGTAGAGGTGCCCACAGGGTGCTTTGAGAGCACAAAGAACATAGACATGTTAGGTCTTCCAAATTGCTTTAAAGAATAACTTCATAATTTATGCTTTTGTTAGCAGTAAACAAGAGTTCCCATCTTTCTATAATCTTACCAACACTGCGCAGAATTCAGCATTCAAATTCATGCTCTTCTGATGACATAAAGTGGTATCTCATTGATTTTTTAATTTGTATCTTCCTGATTACTAGGGATTTTATGAGTTTTAAACAGTTTGGGCTTCTCCTTCTGAACACTTCCTTTTCAAGGTTCTTTGCTCATTTTTCTATTGGTTTCCTCTGAATATATAAGTATATGTTAACCAATATTAATTCCTCATTGGTTTTAGGTGTTCTCTCAGTTTACCTATGATATTATCTATGGTATCCTTAACTGAAAATTTTCATTTTTTAAGAAAAATCAATTTATGCCTTACGATTTATGCTTTTTAGGCCATGTTTCAGAAAGCTTTTTACATCTGTGTCTCAAAAATAGTTGCCAAATTTTTTTTCTTAATAACTTTGAAAAGGTAAAGTTTACATTCAATTCTTTAATCTCTCGGGAATTCAGATTTCTATATGGTGTGATAAGGTGTCCCCTTTACTTTCTGCCCAATTCTTAGATCAGTTTTTGCTCTATACAGTAAGCCAACACCAGTATTTTCTTTTACTTTGCGATGTTATATATAACGCTGTCACGTATATATGAGCTGTCATGTGTATATATATATATATATATGCGCCCATATATATATGGGTTTATTTCTGAACTCTATGTGCCTGTAGCTGTACCTGGCTTTGTAGTACCTGTTAATACTTTATAGAGTAGGTTTTCTCTCTTTGCCCTTCATTTTTGAATTTTACTTTCATATTAATAGACCTTTTATAGCATATGCTTTTAAATGGGTTTAAAATGGGTTTGTGGATTTTCTTTTTAAAGTCTAGAATTTATAGACTGATTTAGAAAAAGTTGGAGAAATTTCCCTATGAATATGGGCAAGGGAAAATAAGTCAATATAAAATTATAAAATAATTTAGACTAATACTAAAGAAATCCACTTCTTTTAGTGGCATATATTAGGCAGAATATAATTATGGAAGAAAAATTAACACAAGGAAAGCCAAGAGTGTGGCCTGCTAAGTAGAAAATTTTATTGTTAAGAGAAATGTGGACAACAGAACCAATAGAGAAAGAATATAAGGAATATGAAGAACAGGAGTTCAAATTACCTTCATGTTTATGATTTTGAGTTACCTTAATACTGATAATTCACTAAACAGTGGTTTCAGATTATGCTCTGTAGAATACCTAATGCTTTGTGAAACACCAAAAATACCCAAGGAAAGGAGTAATGGTGGCACTGATATTTGGAGCTGTGATTCAAGCAGAATACATTATTATTAATTGGCCCTGCACTGAGGTTTTATTGCAAGAAAGGATTCTTTAGCTCAAAAGCATTTGGAAATGATTTCAATACAATTAGTGAAATGTCTAAATGTTCAACATAGATGGCAAGTAATGCCAGTCATCCTTTTCAATGCCTATGGCAGACATTGCTGACTGAACATAGAACTTCCTGCTGCAGACTCAGATTTAGTCTCCATACAGCTCTCCATTTAGTCACTACCAATCAGTCAAAGTGTTGTGTGAGTCAAAACCCATTTACTATCTATAACAGAGGTATCCAATCTTTTGGCTTCACTGGGCCACAATGGAAGAATAAGAATTGTCTTGGGCCACACATAAAATATACTAACACTAACGATAGCTGATGAACTAAAAAAAAAAAAAAAAAAAAAAAAATGCAAAAACCTTATAATGTTTTAAGAAAGTTTACAAATTTGTGTTGGGCTGCATTCAAAGCCGTCCTGGCCACGAGTTGGACGAGCCTGATCTATATAGTACTAAGTTCTATAATTTTAGTGGACCTTCAGTACACTTAACATATTTTAGTCTAAGAAAGGTGTGAGCTAAATCTGTCAGATTAAAGAAAGAAGAAACTAGAAAAAAAGAGTAGTTGAATCGGAAATGAATCTGGGAAATACAAACTTAAGTAAGCATTTAAATAATGATCCTTACATTGTGGTTATGAGGAGTAAATGCTTACTACCAATTTGTTAATTGTGGAAAATCTTACAAAGCTCATTAAGTATGTGTTGAAGAGGCAATTGAAATCAGTCATGTTTTCAGTTAAGAAATTGGAGACACAAATAATTTTTTCTAAATTATAAAATTTAATCACTGAAAAGTTTAAACTTGCCAAATCAGTGAAAGAGTGGGAAACAAAATCTCTATCTCTTGGAAGTGCATCTTATGCTGTCTCCGTGGCCTTTGCTTTGTACCAATGTCTTGAAAGTTCTCTAAATCAAAATGTAGAAAAAGCATTTTTATGCATATTTGAATATTCATAAAGTAATGCATGTTAACATTAACAATTTTTCTTTTCAAGGATGAATATGTTTTGTGTTCTTTGAAGTCACTGCACTAATTGTGATGTAAATTTAAATTTAATTTTCTAAGCAGTGAAAATTATTTGTCTCTATTAACAGGTCTACTCTAATGTGATGCTGGGATTGAATTTTCCTAGGACTCCGTTTCAAGGTTGATTCGAAAGTCTTGTGGAAGATCTGGAAGAAACAGGTAAGTGTCCTTTTGGTAAAAATTGTCATTTGCTCATTGTGCTTGTTTTTAGCTTTCTGATGCTGATTTTACTCTTTAGTTTTTTTGGTTAAATATTTTTGCCCAAATGTTAAGAAGAAGTTGTCAGCGGACTATTGAGACATGTTAAGTATGGCAGTAGAAATATTTATCACTGCTATGGAGGTTCCCATTTCACTACTTGCTGCTGTCTTTCTATTAAACGTGGTATCACTTTTTAAAACCAGCATACACTTATGAGGAATATGAATTTGGCTTGAAATATTAAAAGTAAGTTATTAGGCAAGAAAAGCACTTGGAGAATCTTGTTACCATTGTGCTTGCCTTTTATTATGCTGGTCTTTTCAGTATTATTTTTTAAAAGTTCATTTGATATTGAAGTTTTGGGGGGAGCTGAAGTATTGAGGAAATAATGAGAATAATATACCAGTATAATTTTTTTTCTAGAAAATTTGATTTTTCTAATATAATTTTTGAGATCCAGTCAGCTATTTTGAAAGATTTGTTTTCTTTTTTAATATCACGTATCTTTAAATCTCGTGATAGTTTTCCTTGATATTTACAATGTTAACATATAAAGGTTCTCAATATGTAATATTTATGTAAAATTGGATTTTCAGTTTCACTGTTAAAAAGTAATGTCAGTCAAACAGTTTGTCATGAATATCCAAATTTAGAATAATATAATTTTAAAGGAAACCTAAAAGCAATTTTTGGCAGGGTTTGTATTTCAAAGCTTCTTAGTAGTTTATATCATTTCTTTCCCCAATCTTTACCTCAAGAGAGAGGGAAACCAAAATGCCCAAGCTTCTTCAGAATTCTTTATTAAGAATTTCACCATGGGCATAGCATAGGCCTCAAGACCTTCACTTTCTACCTAAATTTCTCTACCAATTTCTACAACTCTCTCAAGACACACTCCATAATTTCTCAGAGAGATTTTTGTCAATGTTCTTTAGTTACACAGTTAAATATTTCCCAGGTATTTTACCTTCTGTTTGGCCTGTGGATTGTTTTTTGGTTCATTTCTTACCAGTTTTATTATTTTACCAGATATACATTAAAATGATCCCACATTCATCTAGCATTTAAGATTTTCAAAGCACTTTGGCAACCTTTTACTTCATTTTACTCTTAATTTATGATGTAAGTAAGGTTGACATTATTATTATTTGGTAAGTGGAGAAGCAAAGACAAAGAATTAAAATGATCTGGGAAAAGTTATATAGCTTTTTGTGATTTTACAGCTAGTAATAAACAACTAGACATAGAACACATGTCTGCTAACACTCAATCTTTTTTGTGGTGAATGGGGACATTATTTGTAGGTTTGCCATAGATAATGGTTATACCAATATACTCTATACAACTTTTTGATATATAAGTTATTACTTTTAAGTAACAGGACGTTTGTATAATAGCAGAAGGAGTTTAGATTTATAATAAGCAGGAAGATCTGACAATGAATCAGGAAAGAATGAATCATGGAATCATGAAAGAAACTATTTTTAAAAAGTAGAGAATTTTCTTCCTAGAACAGAATATAATTGCACTTGAAGTTAGTCCTCAAACTGATTTTGGAATGTGCTACTTAGACTTTTGGTAGTTACATGTTTATAGTGGCAATTTTTAAATATTTTTAAACAAACACTAACCACATATTGTTGTAAATAGCGAATATGCATAATGACAAAGGTTCACCTTAATGGGAAGTGAATTCTGAAAAAGCATTGTTTTTTATCGTAAATGTATAGAATTTTGAACCCTTGAGCTGCAAGTATGATCATAAGGGAAGAAGAAAATGTTGGAGAAGCAAAGATTTTGGAGTCGGGTTGATAGGAGTTTTCATCCTTGCTGCTATTTTTTGGCTTTTTAAATTAACCTCTGTTAATTTTTGCTTCTCAGCTCTCACAGAGTAAAATAGGGGACTGATAGATCTGTTTATTGTATTATTGTAAAAATTTAGCACTTGGTACATAGCTATTTTCAAGAAATACTAGATTTTTTCTTCTCTGCTCCCTTCCCCCTAGAAAATCCCTAAATGGAACTTGGTTCAAACTTCCTATTTTCAAACAATTTTTTTTAGTTTTATCTCTGTTTCTCCTTTCAAAGAAATTAAATAACATGCCCTACATAATACTTATAAGATGGGAACTGAAATGTTTAATACAACTTATAACTGAGAGTATTTCTGTATGTGGGTAAATGCATAGTTGGGTATGTGATTGGGTGTGTTTTACTTCAAGATATTCACAGTATGTCAGAGTTTCCACTGCAAGACTATTAAACTCAAATGAAATATCAGTTTTAGATAATTCAATGAAGTAGAAATAATTTTCATTCACATATGTATAGAAAATTGCTATAAATTTCATAAATACGTATTAAAGATTAGGTATCATATGAAAATAATATTTGCTCTATTTTTCAAATTATTAAAAAGTAAATGGGCTATGTAGGAAGCTGATTTGGCGGACGGGGGTTGGGTCAGCAGTTCAGATAGATAGTGTACTGACATTCATTGTCAGAAGGAAACATTGAGCAAGACTGCAAATAGAGAGGGTATAGAGTGGAGCTATCGAGAATGCAAGGTTGGAAATCAGATTGCCTGGGTTTGAATGACAGTTCCAAAACAAACTTACCTTATGTGAAACCTTGAACAAGTTGCCAAGGCTCTTTTACACTTAATTTGTCAATCTAGAGAATAGAGATAACAGTTCCTATTTAATAGAGTTGACTTGAGGATTAATTGTGTGAATACATATAAAGGGCATAGTGAACGTTTAATGAACATTTAAAAAGTCAGTATTATTTTATTTTCTATTATATTCGTTTCAATGGTTGACTATATTATTCAGGCCACATGGCAAATACCCTGTATAGGATAATCTAATTTATGTCCAATCAAGGGTCTTACAAGAAATGCTAAATATGAGTTAATTCTGTATCTTAGTTATTTTACACTGTTATAACAAAGTACCATAGACTGAGTGGATTAAAACAGAAAATTATTTCTCACAATAATGGGTGCTGGAAGATTAAGTTCAGGGTGTCAGCCTCTGGTGAGGGCCTTCTTTCAGGTTATAGACTGCCATCTTCTTTCTCGTGTCCTCACATAGCAGAAAGGGGATGAGAGAACTCTCTGGGGTTCCTTTTATAAAAGAGCACTAATCACATTCATGAGGGCTCCATCTTCATGGCCTAACTACCTACCAAAGGTTCTGCCTCCTAGTACCATCACACTGGGGGGTAAGATTTTAACATAGGAATTTGGGAACAACACAAATATTCAGTGTATTGCATTATGTACCTGTGCTCTCTGTGTTTGGTTAGGATGTGTATTAGTTTTCCATTACTATATGATGAATTTTCATGTATTTAGAAGCTTAAAAACAACATACATATATCATCTCATAATTTTTGTGGATAAGGAGTCCAGGCACAGTTTAGCTCAGGGTCTTAAAAGGTTGCAAATCAAAATGTCAACCAGGTTGTATTTTCATTTAATGCTCAGGGTCCTCTTCCAAACTCACGGGTTTTTGGCTGAATTCAGTTCACTGCAGTTTTAAGTCTGAGATCCTCAGCCTCTAAATTCCACCTACAGTTCCTCCCATGTGGCACTCTCCATACACAGTTTACAAATAGCAGCTTGCTTCTTTAAAGCCAGTGGGAGAGTCTATACTGCATGCTAGCAAAATGGAATATATATATGCTCTCTCTCTATATATATATATAGCATTAATACACATACACACATATGTGTGTATATATGGATGTGTGTGTGTATATGTATGTGTATGTGTGTATGTATATTAATCATCAAAGTGACAACCCACAACCTTTGCCATATTCTGTTGGCTGGAATCAAGTCACAGATTCTGCCCACACTCAAGGGGAAGGAATTTTACAGGGCATGAACATGGGGGCCACCCTAGAGACTGTCCACCAAAGCATGTTAAACTTAACATTCATGAAATATGTTAAAGTTTTATAATTATGTTATAGTTAATAATGAGAATATTGTTGAAACATGTAAAATTTTATTTTCATAGAGTTTTCTTACAGTATAATTCCCAGCAGACTATTCCTCTTTGCCTAAAATTCATCCATTGTTTCAAGCTGGCTAAAACCACCAGACTAATTATAGCCTAGTGTGGTATTTAGTATACTCCAGAATGTGGCAAAACCCAAATATCTTACCTTTTCTCTTTACTCTGATATGTATACCTGTAACTACATGTTTTACGCTTTCTTGCCTACATCTTTGTCAATGTACATCTTTCTCATCGTTTCTGTCCCATTCTCTATCTTTCTAAAGCACATTTACATTTCTACCTTTTCCACTATATTTTTCTTACTTCTTACCTCCTTTTTAGCTAGGCTAGGACTTTTTCTGCATAGTATCATACCCTATCATAGTCAATCGGATGTTACAGACATGTGATCATTAATCTCATTCCCTTGCTGCCCATAGAGATCACAGAATGTTGCTCATTTGTGTGTTTCTTACAATGTCGCATATAATAGTATCTTTAGAAATATTCATTGAATATGTAAAACACCTTCTTGATTTAGAACAGTGGTCTAACAGCCAGTATTCAGTTTGACAGTCATATTTCAGAAGATGTTCTTTATAAGTTATTCATTCTTATTTTGGCTCAGTAATTTGAAATATATACCTCAAATAACCCTTAAGTTACTTGTGAGAATCCATTACAACTTACACCTTTGAAACCAATAACAGATGGGAAAAACATGAATCACTGGAGTCCAGAGGGATAGCTGTGGTAGGCAGCCTCTAAGATAGTCCCCATTTTCTGGTTTTCACCCCATTATATTTTTCCCGCCCATATTTACCAGGGTCAGCCTATGTGATCAACAGAATATGGCACAAGTTCTATTTGCTGGTATGTTGCTTTTCTGATTAGGTTATGCACGATATTGAGATATCTATTTTGAGTTTCCTTTCTTTCTCCCTCTCTCTTGCCTCTAACTCTCTCTCTTTCTGCCTCCATCTTTGTCTCTGTTTCTGTCTCTCTCATTCTTTCAAATGACTTGCTCTGGGGGAGGCTGGCTGCCATGGAGAGGTATTCATAGTGAGGAACTAAGCCATTTGGCAAACAGCCAGGAAGGAGCCTACAAACAACTTGCAACTTCCTGAAAGACTCTGAGTCTAAGCCACCCAGCTAAACCACTCCTTGATTCCTGAACCTCAGTAACTATTTGAGATATGATATAATTTGGCTGTGTCAGCACCCAGATGTCATCTTGAATTGTAGTTTCCATAATCCCTACATGTCATGGGAGGGACCAGGTGGAGATAAGTGAATCATGGGGCGGTTCCTCCATCCTGTTCTTGCGATAGTGAGTTCTCAGGAGATCTGGTGGCTTTATGGGGGTCTTCCCCCTTCACTGGGCACTCATTCTCTCTCCTACCACCCTGTCTTCAGAAGAGGTGCCTTCTGCCACTATTGTAAGTTTCCTGAGACCTCCCCAGCCATGTGGAACTGTGAGTCAATTAAACTTGTTTCCTTTATAAATTACCCAGTTTCAGGTATTTCTTCATAGGACCGTGAAAACAGACTAATACAAGATAATAAATAGTTTTGTTCTAAACTGCTAAGTTTGGGTGGTAATTTTTATTCACTCATAGATAATTAATACATTATATGATATTTCAACCCTAAAATTATATCCACAAATTTCAGCACTGCCCTTGACCTTGAGGGGAATATAAAGATTAACAGTATACCAAATATAATGTCTCTCAGGTATATGTAATAGAAGAGATAGGTATGTATATTTACAAGATAGTGAGCCAAATGGAAAGAAAATGCGAAATGTTTAGATTCACCTGGAATACTGATTTTGCAACATGCAGAAGCCGCTTTTAATATCTTGCCCATTGACCACATCAGTGTTGGAGAGTCATGCTTACTCATGTGCTAGTCTGATACTCATTCTTTGTAGAAGAGCTGCTTGGAAAAAATACCCATGTGCTAACAGGATCTGGGCTTGCAGAATCTCTTTTACTCATCTATCATGATAGTTTCTGATATTTTTTAATGTCCTTTATGGATGTGTAAATACTAGAGTCACATGGAAGTATCTAGATATGTGTACACATATTTGAAGCATTGAGCTCACTAGAAAAAATAATACATTTGGTTTCCAGAAAAGTGAATTGAAAAGTATGTATCAGCAAGTAATAGAACAACATTAAAAATATAAATAAATAAATTCTCAGCTGGCTGTGGTGACTCACGCCTGTAATCCCATTACTTTCGGAGGCCGAGGCGGATGGATCACCTGAGGTCAGGAGTTAGAGACCAGCCTGACAAACATGGTGAAACTCCATCTCTATTAAAAATACAAAAATCAGCTGGGCGTGGTGATGGGCGCCTGTAATCCCAGCTGCTCAGGAGCCTGAGGCAGGGTAATCCCTTGAACCCGGGAGGCGGAGGTTGCAGCGAACTGGGATTGTGCCACTGCACTCCAGCCTGGACAACAGAACAAGACCCTGCCTCTAAATAAATAAATAAATAAATTCTCATTAAACCATCATTCCAAATTTCATTCCTATTTATATGATGATAGAATTTGGAGAAACATAATGCACTATATTTAAAAAAGAGAAAATGAAAACTTGTTCATATTTTTTAAATTAGAGTTTATGTTTATAGTTTTAAATTTGTGGCTTGGAACTATCCACTAGTAAAATTTTTGATATCATTATACAAAATAGAAAATATGGATTTTAACTGGCCTGCTTTTCAATTCAACTGAACATTAAGTACCCTTTTAATGGTCTTATTTGCTGGGAAGTGCACCATTACAATAATCTGCTTTTTACAGCCCATATCAAATATGAACCAGCATCACTTATTACAAAGTTTGTGCTTTGGGAGACATTTTCACGGCATCTAACAGTACTATCCTACATTTCTTGGAATTAGTCTTTAATGATATCATTTTCCAAAATGAGTTGTTGCTCAAACTTACTGATTGTTTTGTGGTTAAAATCTAATCCAGCAGCTATATTTAAAATGTCATACAAATTTGTAAGGAAAGGTTCACTGAAACTACTGTTACATTAGTAATTGTATGAAAATGCTATAGAAGAGATACCATGCAGCTTGAATGTTTTTCGTTTTTTTCCCTTATATGATATCCAAGGGATGACTGTGAAACCTCATTTTAAACTGTTGGCAATTTGAGTTTTTACTATTGTCTGCCAGAGAACAGAGGACTATTACTGTAGGTGTCATGTAAAATGAAGTTATAGTCTGAAGCCTCCTTTTAGCTGTCAGCCTTATTAAGGAGCTCTTCATGTGTTGAACCTGGCACCTGGTATTGTATAAGCAATGCATGTGAGAGCCTGGGGAGAGCTTTCTTTCTCTGTTCTGTGGCCTTTATTAGGCTTGGCTCACATTTTCACTGTTGCTTTGCCTTATTCCAACTTTTTAGCTGCACCTCACAGCACAGTAGGTCTAATGTAGATTGACTCCTTTGCCTGAAGACTGATTGAAACTTGTGTCTCAGAGTTGCTAATGCTCACTGAACCATTTTATTGAAGATAAAGTAAATAAAATAGATTGCCATATGAGAATTCTCTGAAATCAAATGGAATAATTTGGCAGGTTTAGGCCCATAAAGAAAGCAAAGCAGTGAAACAGAATACTTTTTATGTTCAGTATATTAAGGGGTAAATATTCTTGATATATTAGACCTAAAATATTTAGATTTTTCAGTACAATTAAATGTTAAATATAATTCTCAACTGCCATGTCATTTTTGATGTTAAACAATGGGCTTTCTCCAAGAGAGTAATATGAATAAAAACTTTTGGAACTACAATATTGTGATGATTTTTTTTCTTTCTCTTTTTGTGACACTTAAGTGCGTGGATCAGTAATCTCAGATAATTTAATAAGCAACACAAATGGATGGATTTGCCAGAGTACACTTTAGAATCCCAAGTTTGGAAAATAGCAGTAAACCTTAGCCCACCCAAAGATGACGTTAATCTTGAGCATTTTATTCTTTAATCAAGATTATGTGTTCACATAAGAACAACCTTTTCTGAAAAGTATCCTGTGGAGTTTTTTTTTTTTTTCTTTTTTGAATGAGACTGTTAGGTGTATTCAAAGAATAATTATAATATATGTGTTTTACATATCATGTGAAATAATTAGGGGAAGGAAGAAAAATGTTAGGGTGACCTTAGCATCTTGAATCCTGTGAACTTACAATAGCATATAGTAGCACAGTAACATTGACACATTTGATTTGTGAAATACAAAGTATTTCAAATATATTGAAACAAATATATTGTTTTGTTTCTTTGACAATATATTTGTTACTTTGACAATATATTTGTCAAAATATTTGTCAAAATATATTGTCAAAGTATATTTGTCAAAGTAACAAATATATTGACACATTTGATTTGTGAAATACAAAGATCTGAGCCCTTGCATGAAGATATTTTGAACATCCGATGCAGAGAAATGAAGATCTCTGATTGCCTGGGTCAGATGAAAAGTAAACATTTATAGAGGCTAGATCAATAAAAGAATTTTGTAAGAAAATTTCTGAAGTTGCTGATTAAAGGTAGTATCTCTCTTCAACCTTATAAAGATTCTGTTACATTAATGCTTTCTCTTATAATGTATCTTGTGGTTTCTCCAAATTCAAGATAATTTCCATCTGTGCCTCTCTTAAATGTGTATAATTTTTTAAAAAATTTTGCTAATATATTTCATTTGTTTCACAGGTGATGATTTATGCTTACTTTTAGTTATATCCACTATATGCATTTTTTTTTTTTTTCTGTCAAGCTGCTCTTTATTTCAGGGAGAGGGCAGGGCAGGGGGCTCAGTCTTTCTTAGCAGCGACTTTCCTCATGGTGCCCAGAACCTTTCTCAGCTCCTGCTGCTTCCTCTTGGCGCGGATGTGTCCCCATCCTTTTCTTGATGAATTTCAGGGCCCGTTTGTCCTTGGAGACCTTCAGTAACTCGAACCCACACACCTCTCGGATCATGTCCCGCACAAACTTGTTGTGTTTGGTCAGGCTCTCGTGGTGACGGCTGTGCCTGGGCTGGCTCACGTTCTTGGTCACCTTGTGGCCCTTGTTGAGGCCCATGGTCATAGGGGTTACCCAGAGCTAGGGCTGCTGCTTTTCGATGGTGGCCATAGCAGAAGCATTTTTTGCCTCAAAGTGCCCAATAGTCCATCAGTTCGCACTACTATTAACTATTTTTTGTAATGATTTTCACCAACCCTGCCGCAGTTAGACATAAAGGATACATTGCATTCTCATAAGAACAATAAGCCATCTGAAAGAAATCCTTGACACTGTTTTGCCTTTTAAAGTAATGTTGTCAGTCAAGAGCTGCTTTAGCTCTTGACCATGACTTTGACTCTTTTCCCTCCATGGGATTCAGTCAGTTTCGAGGTTCAGACAGTTTCACGGTTCAGGCTGTTTCCAAAAGTATGTGAGGCTGAATAAGAATAAACATGCTCCATGTTCCCTTGTGAGTGAACTGAGAGGTTATCACATTGCAGTTTTTCCTCATGTAGTGGTGCTGAAAGTATAATCAGTTACCCAGTATTATGAAAATAATGCTCTATGTTTAGTGTTCCAGTGCCCTTATATTGTATACTTATCTTTATTATTATATTCTATACTTATTTCCTTCTGATTGATCAGAAAATGTTAAAGTCTGTTCTTTTATCTAGAAGTACATCTTATTTGCTATGGACTCCAACCATTTCTTTCTTTTGAGATTTTGGTTTTGAGTGTGAACTTGCCCTCAGGAAATCATGTGTCAGGAAAAGTTTTCTCAAAATGAGAACAACATTACATGGAAATCTGACAAGGCTTAGTTCCTTTAACAATGTATTCTAAACTTGTAGCAACATGCCAAACTGCAGATCAGAGAATTTGTAGCAGAAGAGCTGTGCTTGGTAAGTCATTTCCTGTGCTCACCCTTGACTTCTCCTGTCTCTCTATTCACCACTTGTTCCTGCTTTGTCTTTATGCTTCATTCTCCTTTGCAAAATGCTTGTCTTCTTTACATTGTTCGTATTAAGTAGTGTATGTTCTTTGGTATTACTGTCTGGTCTCTCAGTCAGCACCGTGAGCTTAGAATAGTAACAAAAGTAATAGTAATAACATTAATAATACTATTCAACATGTTGCAGTGTCAGGTATTCTTCTCAGTTATCCACCAGCATTAGCTCCTTGAATATTCACAATCTAATTGTTATATACTTGTGAGGTAGAAGGTAGAAGTCTTCATTTTACAGATGAAGGTGTGGGGCTCAGAAACGTTAAATAATTTGCCCAGTGTTACCTAGTTACTGTGTGACAGAACTAAGACTTGAACTAAGGCAGTTTAGCTTCAAAGCTCTCCAGAACTCTATTGCCCAGGACTATTGAACAACATCTCCTCTCATGTGGTTTCACTCGTGGCCTAACACACAGTATGTAATTTAAGCATAAAGAGGTTTATGATGCAGTTCCACACCTGTATATTAAATTTTTGGAAGCTAGCATAGTCGAAATCAGTTAACTTCTGAATTATAGAATGCATTTTAAATAAATCACTTTTCTTTCAAATAGAGACACGTGGACTAAGGTGTGGAAATATTAGTAAGAACTCATGAACCATACATACAGAATTAGAAAGAATGACTTGTATTTAGTGTTTCAGTCAACTGAAAGGGATTGTTTCATATACTTTAAAATTTTAGTAGGCTAACATGCATTCTGAAACTTTTTTCAGTATAGGTTTAATTGTCTTACATAATTATGACAAAAATATGCTAAAACTGAACGTTGCAATCTTAAAAATAATACTGCTGAAGGTAAATAACTATACAATATATCATTCAAGATGCTTTTGTGAGTAAAAAGGATTCTGTTAGTATTTACCCCAAGCAATAGGTATGTATTGGGACTATCTTGGGTGAAGATGTATGGATATTCTACTTGAAGCAGAAGCTGTTAGTTGTCATTCCAATATCCTTTCTTCTCTTTTTTCTTTGATAACAGAACTCTGATATTATTAAGACATACTTTATTACTATACATAGCATATACTTCATGGGAAACTGACCCCATATCTAGTTCCAAGAGGTGGATCCTGACTAGGTAAAACCAATTATGATGATCCTATTCTTTTCCCAGTATAGCTTATTTATATTTTATTATTAATTTAATAAATATTAAATAATGTGAAGTAACTTCTCTAAAGTTATATAAATAAATAAATTTAGTGTTTAATTTATTAAACATGAAGCCCTTTCTACCTCTTGATCAACTGAGATAGTAACTTTCTATTTAATATATTTTGACGTAGAATTTTTGTCACTTAAAGTTATAAATATTCTAACTAATATACTCATTTTAATCATTATTTGAGGAGTCGAACTCTCACCAGACTTTCACATTACAGGGATTTCTATTTGCATAATGCAGGGTGGGTTTAGGGAAGAGGACTGAGGAGCTTAATAGGGAAAACAGGAATAGAAGTTTATCTCCCAAGAGTTCAGAAAGGTTATTAAAATGAATCGAAAAGTGGTTTCTTTGTCTTTTGTCTTCTGAAAATGATTTAAGGAAATCAAAGGATTACACAGTACTCATTTACACTTTCAGGTTGACATAGATATTCCTTGCAATTTCTGTGACATTTTCTTACAGGAAGGCTTATTCCAATTCTTCCAGCAACTACCCTAACACACACTTACACACTCACACACACACACACACACAACTTCACTTTTGGTGGGATTTTTGAGAGGGAATGGAAAAGAGATTTAAGCTACTAGTTTTTTCTTATCTGAAGATAGCTGCTTCTCTGGTTCTTATTGTTATACTTTAGGCAATTAGATATATAGATTATATATTTCTTTACATCACAGATGACGATTCAATCTATATAACCATAGGAAAGGGAACTGGTTAAGTTAGAGTATATAAAACAATATAATAACAAATAATATTTAGATAAATGAATAATGCAGGTGTGAAGCACTATTTAAATAACATATTTTCCTTAAAATATGTATTTATTTATTAGAAAATTATATGCAAAAATATCATTGATTATTTCTGGGAGACAGGTATATAAAAGATTTTCATTTTCCTATTTATATATTTAATTATTTTCTATATTATTTCAACTTTGTTCATCAAACACATTTTTTTTCCTGAAACAAGAACAAATATTAAAATAAAATAGGAAAAAGTTCTTATTCTCAACTGGCTGCAATTCTCTGAGTAGTACACTACTATAGGTATAATTAACCAGATGCCTCATTGCTCAAGCATTCTTAGTAATAAAGATTTAATATATTTTTTCTTGTGTTTCTGCTCAGAATTTTAATACCTATAAAGACAATGTTGTTGTGAATCACAACATCATTAGAAACTGGAATTTTCACTTGGAGAGTTTTTTTTTTTTTCTTGATATCTGTACACTTTTCAAAACATGTAAATGTTAGCTGCTAACTGGCTTATCTTTAAAAACTGTCTTTCATAAAATCTGAAAAGCACTCCTTTTCATTGTGAGAGATAATTTAGAATTAATCCTAAGACAGAACTGACGAAGCCACGTGATTCTTAGCCCCATGAGAATGAGATACAAATCCCCTTTTACACAACCATGTTTTAATTCTCCCTTTACTAATATGAAATGTAAACTTTTAGATATATATTTGAGATATATTATTTCAAAAAGCAATATAATGTAAATGGTTGATATACTCAAATTGGAATTCACATTCCCTATCTTAACGAAATAGTCATATAAATGCCCTAATTGCAGAATAGCCATAATTTTGACAGCCAAAAAGAGTGATACATAGACCATCATTAGTGCTGTTTTTCAAAACGCTGAAAACCAGACAAGTTAGAAACAAAACACATGTTACTTTGATATAAGCATCATTGAACTTCTGGAAAATTCATTCTATATTAAGAATATAAAAATACCTTTATTTCATACATAAAATAAGGTTAGGTCTAGTCACAAGTTTTTTAGTTTCACAAATATTTGGAGAAAGTCTTGAAAGATGTGATAGCATTCCTCATTATTGTGGATGGCTACCAAACATAACTCCTGTCCACACATGTTAACCATGTCTCAAATTGTTGCTACATTCAAAAATTCTCCCCATAATTTTCAAAACTCCTGTTAAATAGTGCTATGCCCCTCACTGAGGAGCTTTGGTTTTGGTACCGGGAGACCTAAGTGCTTCATCTCTGCTACCATCTGTGAAGTTGGACAAATGTGTTTATCTTTCTGAAGTTCAGGTCTGTGATTTATTTATGGAAAATGACATAAATGAAAAGGACATTTTGCACTGGGTGTCTGTCATCTCTTTTAAAAGTATAACATTTTGTAATTCTGTAAAATAAAGTCCCTATCTTATCAGCATAACTTGGAGGAACCCTCTAAGAATGTTTGTTTAGAAAGATTAACTTTCTAAAATGATTCCCTTGCATCTCAAGACCTGGTCAACACCTTAAACAATGAATATTTCACCTGACTTCCAGTACTTGGGATTTGTATAAATTCTCTGTGGCTTTCTGCCATACTTTTTAGGCAGCTCATTGAAGGTAATTAAAATGGTAGAAGTATCACTCATCACTATATGACAACATTTGACAAGTTCATCATTAGTCATTTGTATAAAAAGCAGAAGTGATTAATGATAAAAAGCAGAAGTAAATCTCTGAGGCTGTTGATTAGTAGAAGTCAACCCATAATTTACTCTTATTGAATTTTAACTTCTAGATTGTAATTATCATGATTACTTAACAATATTTATTGACTGCTGTCTTACATGTAATTCCATATTTTGATCTTTGTTAACTAATTCAAATTTTTGTAGGAATCTCCATGTTATAACAGTGGTTGGTAGAGCATGCATTCGCACATGTGCAAATATGATTCATTCAGAGAAATCACCATATACATCTGTATAGTCACAACATATGAACTTTTGATGGTAAAACCATTGGGTTTTAGAAATTTATATATATGTACAAATACTCATTTATTAGTGCAAACCTATATGGAAGTTCCTACGTGCTTCGTACTTCTCAGTTTAAAAGCACTTTAAATATATTAAATCATATAATACTCAACAACTTCAAGAGGAGTTCATACTATCATTTATTCCATTTTAAAATAAACATAATTTGAAGTTAGTAAGAATAGAGACAGTATTTAAACTTAAGCAGTTTGGTTTTAGAATCTGTAATTTTAACCTATGAATTATTGTGATGGACACACCGAAAGATAACTCTATAATGAGCCAAAGTTTTGTATAATTCCCTTCCACTGAGTGAGGGTGGAACCTACGACTTGTTTCTAGCTAACAAATATGGCACAGATGATAGAATAGTCATTCCATAAATATATGAGACTCCATTGTAGCAGACTGGAGCAAGTGATTATTCTGCTGGACTTGAAGAAGAAAGCTGCCATGTTTCTGAGAAGACTGGGAAATGGCCACATGGTAAGGAACCGTCAACAGCCTCTCAGGAGTTGAAAGGAGCCCCAGCTTAGAGCCAAAAAGAAAATGGAGATCTCGGTCCTACAAATCCAGGAATGAATTCTGCCGATGATCAAGTGAGCTTAGAAGAGGGTCCTGAGCTCAAGAAAAAGAACACAGCCTGGTTTATACCTTAACTGCAATCTTGTGAGAGCCTGAGCAGATGACTCAGCTAAGCTATGCCCAGATACCTGAGTTACAGAAATTGCAGGGTAATAAATGCATGTTCCATTATGCATCAAGTTAGTCATAATTTGTTACATAGCAATAGGTAGCTAATACAATTTTGAATAGTTGAAATAAAACCCCATATCACTTATTTTTAAATAAGTAATTGTCACAGATAACGTGGAAGTTGAAATGATTTTTGAAGATAAAATTGAGCTGTTTGGAATTTTGACTATGTGATTGTGAAAAATCCTACACATACAAAAAGAGATATGATTGAAGGCAATGATATTTGCATCTGGGAAGATTTTAAGACATGTTTGAGAAATAGGAGATATTTATTAAAGAACTTATGATGTTTTAAAGGAAATCTCAACTTATAAAGTGAATTTGAAAGTCATTGAGGGATGTTAGTAGAAGGCTTGTTTGACCAAAGCACTGGAGCAGAGAATGACTGCACATAGAGCATTCATCTTTCATGCCCTCTAGTAATCATTTTCCTTACCTCTTTTCTTTGTAGATCATTTTTAAACCTTTGTTTCCTGTTTAATCTCTTTTATAACCAGAGTTTTACTCCTTCTGCATTTTTAATCTGCTCACCCTTTTCTATTTGTTGTCTGCCTTAGAAATATGAAGTTAGAGGTTTTAAAAAATCTTCTTATTGATAATATACTTTTAATCTCAACTTTTGGGGCAAGTTAACTCATTTCTTTATAGTTTAGTTATTGGTTAGTTGTGAACTTTGTGACTCACTGTGATTAATAATTTGTAAAATAAGTTAATTTTAAACAAAGTGTGTAAAAGTAGAATATTGACTGCCTAAACTGATACTCTAAGAATGAAACATGAGATGTTTTATTCTCTTATTTATTATTTCACATTTTATGGCTGCAGGCTTTATACCTTTATGAAATCTTTAATAATTTTTAAGTATATTGATGAGAATAAGTATGGCGAATACTTAACAGAAGGAATTCAAATGCAATTATAATTAGATATATAGTACATTGTAGTCTAAGTAATAACAAATAGGTAGGTGGATTTACTTTAAATATTTTAAAGCTGTTACTATAGGATTGTTTGCTTGTGCTATTACAAGTGACCTAGTACTTGTGGTCACAGAAAGTAGCCTTTAGCAAACAAAATAAACACTCTAGCTTCTAAAGGTCTTTAATGAATATGGGTTTCCAAGTTTTACATCTTAAACTCTAGTGGCTAATCATGTGAAGAATGGTAAATAAGTGTGGGGAGGCTCAATGCTAGACTGCAGAATAAATAAAATTTGTAAATAAAAAAATCATTCATTTTTATCCTTCACTTTTATATTGTTAAAATAGAGGCTGGGCATGGTGACTCATGCCTGTAATTCCAACTTTGGGAGGCTGAGGTGGCAAATCACTTGAGGCCAGGAGTTCAACACCAGCCTGGCTAACATGACAAAATTGTCTCTGCTAAAAATACAAAAATTAGCCAGAAGTGGTGGTGCATGCCGGTAGTCCCAGCTAGTCGGGAGGCTGAGACATGAGAATCACTTGAATCCAGGTTGTGGAGGTTGCAGTGAGCCAAGATCGCGCAACTGCACTCCAGCCTAGGTGACAGAGCAGGACTCTGTCTCATTCATATATATATATATATATATATATATACACACACACACACACACACACACACATATATATATATATAGAGAGAGAGTGTGTACATGTGGAAATTTCATAAATTGAAGTTCAGAATACTTCTTTCTCTATAATCCATGTTCTCTTAATGATACTTTGTCTTTACTGTTAATAGTTAACTATTTCCCACATGTTCTTCTTTGCACATCCACAAAAATGGTTTGAAATGTTTCTGAAGCAACATTAAAGGCATTTAAAAATAGAATAGAACATTTAAGAACAGAAAGCAATTCTGTGTGCTGAAAAGACATTAACTATACAAATAGTAAGCTAGATATATATTTTATCATTAAATATTTTATAAAATTTTTACTATGCTGTCTTATTCTGGATATTTTAAAAAGATTGTCATTTGTATCATTAATATAAGAATGAAAAAATACAATATGCTTGACCTCATTTGACTTTCTGACGTTGAATCATTTAAAAGGTTTGTAAGACGTTTAATTACCAAAAGGTATGATCATTATTCATCTCATCATTTGATATTTAACGTCAACTGAATTGCCTCCCTGGAGTGCACTGTGTTTCACAGATCAATGAATTTACCACGATCTTGAAGGAGAGCTTTAAACGTTCATTGAAAAGAAGGAAAAATATATCCCTCTTGTAAAATGGCTTACGTATTCATTTCATCAGCTTCATAATTATTTTATTTACTTCTGTGAATAAGTCTCCTTATAACAGTATTTTTGAAGTTTTACATATCCTTTAAGTAAATTAAATTATAGTGTTAATCAGATATGTTTTACTCAAATGCACTGAAAATTCTGTAACAGAGAAATACAGAGGTAGATTTCTTGAATAAATTCTACTTTTGAGAGCTATCTTAAATGACTCTTATTTAAAATATGATTCTCAATATTCAGTACAACTTCTGTAAAATGATTCTTATAAAAGCATTATTTTATATTCCATCCAGTCCTTACACATTTATGAGGAAATTGTACAGTAAGAAGTTTACAACTGGAAGAGGAATTGTTCCTTCTTTCCCACTAGCTCCTTGGATGCTCCCTAGTTCTGATGTCATATCATTGAAACGCAGTTAATAAAAACACTCAAAGTTTATTGTGTTTGCTCCATGCCAGATCTTCTAATCACTTTATACATCTTAACTCATTTAATATTTCACCAGTCTTAAAATGTGGGTACCACTATTCCCATTTTTTGCAATTATATAACTTGCCCAAGGTCACGTAGCTAATAAATAGAAGAACCAGACTTGGGCCCTTGTGAGTGGGTCTTAACCACTTGTACATACTGTCCCTTGGGCAGAAGAGGAGAGTCATAAAAAAAGCAGTTGGGCTTTTTCTTTTTTACACTTTAGCCAAACTAATGTTAATCTTAATGAAAAATAATATAAGCCATCACTTTCTGTGCTACCCCTAATCTGTGGTGGTTTGGAGAACAGAAGTTATATATATTAAAATTATAGGATGCTCAGTGTATTATTAGGTTAGCCAGAGTACCAGGTCTGATATTTGATTTTACCCTATTTACATGTAGTAAGTCAACCTGTTGCTGTTTTGTGGATTCTGGCAGAAAACATGAAACTCTTAGAGCGAAAAGACTAATTACAGCACAGCAAGCCACGTGAATATTCATTTCCTTTGCTCCCAAGTGCTGCAGGGGTGATACAGTATGGCCCAAATGGATCCTGTGCACGCACAGGGTATTCATTACAGCTGAGGAACACTCAGCTAGGAATATCTGCTACTTTTATAGAAAGCAATAAGCAAACCTGCTCTTTGTCCCAGATATAATACCTTATCCCTTAAGGTTATTCACTGCAAACACAACCCTAAGAAATACGCCAGGTGAAAACTGCATAGAATCTGTATTCTTAGTGCATCTGGCAAAAGGAATAGGAGGGCCAGAAGCTCATGGAGAATGTCTTTATCAAGTCTGAACCCTGCACTATGTTAGTTTCTTATGGCTGCTCTAATAAATTACTGCAAACTTAGTGGTTTAAGACAACATAAACTTATTATCTTATAGTTCTGGAAGTCTGAAGTATGACATGGATTTCACTGGTCTAAAGTAAAGGTGTCAGGAGGGACATGTTTTTTTTGTTGTTGTTTTTGTTTTTTTCTGGAGGTGCAAGGGAAGAATTTGATTTCTAGCCTTTTCCAACTTCTAGAGGTTGCTTACATTTCTTGGCTTGGAGGCTCCTTCCATCTTCAAAGCCAGCCATGACTGGTTGAGTCTCTCAGATCGCATAACTCTGACATTGGCCTCTTCTGCCTACCTCTTCCACAGTTAGGACTCTTGTGACTACAGTGGGCCCACTGGCTAATTCCAGATCATCTCCCTATTTTAGGATCAGCTGATTAATAATCTTAATTCCATCTGCAGTCTTAATTCCTTTTCACGGTGTAACAACATTTTCAAAGGTTCTGGGAATTCAGATGTGGACATCTTTGGGAAGCCATTATTCTGCCTACCAAATATGCTGTCTTGGTTTTTGGTGAATTTTCATGAGTTTGTGACGTTGTTGTCCACTCTGATTAATTTGAGTGACAGAGGTTAGGATTAAATCATTCAATTTGTCTCATACAGCATTTAACTAAGGCTACTATTAATAGGATTTCAAGCAGCAGGATTAAGGCCACCTGTATGCTGACCTCATTTATGCCCCTCAGAGTCCTGACTCAGCCAATTTTGAATAACTAGCCAGGACAGACTAGTAGGTCTTAGTTTAGCCAGACAAGATGTAGTCTAAGGCCAGTTAATGACCTGCACAATGGAGTTTAAACAGATACACTGGCCCGTAATCCCAGCACTTTGGGAGGCCGAGGCGGGCGGATCACGAGGTCAGAAGATCGAGACCATCCTGGCTAACACGGTGAAACCCCGTCTCTACTAAAAATACAAAAAAATTAGCTGGGCGAGGTGGCGGGCGCCTATAGTCCCAGCTACTCGGGAGGCTGAGGCAGGAGAATGGTGTGAACCTGGGAGGCGGAGCTTGCAGTGAGCCGAGATTGCGCCACTGCACTCCAGCCTGGGCGACAGAGTGAGACTCCATCTCAAAAAAAAACCAAATACACTGATATTTAGTGTCATTATCAATCATTGCAGGGGGAACAGGTGGACCAGAAAAGAACCCCCACATAGATGCATTCTGTGGCCCTTTCTCCTTTATATACAAACATGTAACTCAAAGGGGTACATCAGTTCTCTTCAAGATGCATTACCAAGCTTTATTTGGATCATCTTTATACTTTAGTTTGGTTAAGTGACAGGCAGATTCACTGAATAGCTAGCTGCACTATGATTGCCATACATTTCATAACCGAAAGCCAATTGGGCATCAGGAGAAACATGAATTCATTTTAGGGATATTTAAATAAGGTTGGATTAATTTATGTGTTTGAATACATATTGGCAGTCGGGATGGGGAGAGGATGTTTAGGAGTTGCCAAAGATGGCATCAGGCACAACAAAATAGTTTAGGTGTCATGATGTTCACATTACCTTGTCTGTTTTTGTAGCTTGTGGATGAGGATGATAAACTGAGCAACAGGTCACATTACCACCTGCAGGAGCTGCTTTACTTAAATGAACCGTATGATTATTTTGCTGGGCTGTGGCACTAGATCTAGAAGGGAAGGAGCGTCAGTTGTTCCTCCCCTCTCACCTTCCAGGGTCGAAGGTCCTTTCACTTAGTGTCAGGATTATTGCTTTCACTTCATAGCCACAAATTTGGCATGCCACAATCCAGTAGCTATAATTTCATCTTTTTTTCCAGACATCCTCTAGTTTCATCTCCATCTTTCATCTTAAAGGGCAAGATGGGAATAGAAGAAGAGCTTTTGTACAAAATAGAAACCTATGATAAGCCCACCTTGGCCCTCATAGGCCACTGTGGGGGGCTCAGCGAACAATATGCTCAATCAATTGGTCATTATACTAATGACCTAGGATTATGTTAATCCAACTAGAGTATACAAGGGACTGAACTACAATTAGTTTGAACTCCCTAGGACTCCTCATAAGTGAGTTGCCACCTGGAAGGGATACCAACCAGGCTGACTGAGGATTACTGTGGATAAGTACATCGTATCTAGAAACATTCAGAGTAGAATCCTAAATTTTCAAAACAGGTCTATATAACTGTCACCCTTTTCATCCTACTCATTATCCAGGAGATGGTCAAAGGCGATAAACCCTTTTAAGGGATAGCTATATTTAGTGACCAAATTGTCCTGCTAAGGTGTGTAGACCAAAAAGAGATGAGAGATAAAGGACCAGAAATATTTCTGAATTGCTTTTTGAGGATACTGTACCAGTCTTCTGCAATCCAGATGCCTGTGGAAGGTAGAAGCATGGACTGTTGTTCATCAGTTACCTTGGCTTGCGGTCTATTGTAGGGTGATCTTTGCAATAAAGATGTAGAATTGTCCATCTGTAGGTGGTCCATAAAGCTGAAAATATGACATAGTTAAGTTTCAGGGCCACAATATCATGGCCAGAATTTGCTGATTAGACTGAAACGGTGTCACTGTAATCCAAAAAAGTCTCAACAGCTGTGAAGCATCAACAGCAGTAGACCTGAGAGGGAGACAAAAGACTGATATAGTCAATTTGCCAGGGGCAGGTGGAATCAATGCTGTTGACTTTCTCAAGTTGATTTTCTCAAGTTTCTACATATCTTGTAAGCAGAAATACTACCTAATCTTTTCAGAATGTGTATAGCAAACAGTTTTGGAAGATAGAGATACAACTTTTATTTGCAGCAGAGAGCAGGTTTGTTCACTTTTTGTTATAATAAAGACAATGTATCCTTTCTGAGATAAAGATTAGACAAGTGTAATTCCTTTTATAAAATATACTGGTTCCCTAAGATAAGTGATCCTTTTTGTGTGCAGTGTCACTTGGCCCTCTTCTCGTCACTCTGTGGAAGCTGAAGCTCAGGAAACTGGTTTCTTGTTATCTATAATGTTAGACCCTTTCTCAGTTCTTGACAATCACCATAAGAAGTGTGGATTCCTGTACCACTATACCAGGGCACCAGTTTATAGCAGGTGCTATAACTCTGGCATGCAATGGTAGCTTCTGCATCAGAAACATAGAATTCTGAATTGTGTGTCCAGTTTATGATGGTGGGTCCACAGCCATGACTGATATGATGATGGTACAGGTAGCAATAGTGGTAGTCTGGCTGGGACAGGCTTGATCAGCATCTTAATTCTAATTGATCGCATCAGAGAACAGACTTTTAATGTGGTCACCTTTAGGAATGACTCAGACTCTCTGATCAGCAGCTACAAATTTTTCCCCATAGTTCTCAGCTCTAAAGGGAGATGTATTTTTTTTTTCTTAGAGACAGAGTCTCACTTTGTTGTCTAGGCTAGAGTGCAGTGGTGTGATCATAGCTCACTGCAGCTTCTGACTCTTAGGCTCCGGTGATCCTCCAGCTTCAGCCTCCTGAAGACTGAGACTACAGGCACATGCCACCACACCCAACTCTTTTTTTTTTTTTTTAAGATATGGGGTCCTACTACATTGCCCAGGCTTGTCTTGAACTCCTGGCTTCAAATGATCTTCCCACCTTGGCCTCCCAAAGTGCTGGGATTACAGGCATGAGCCACTGCACCTGTTGGGAGGTATCTTTAATCTGCCAGTCTCTGCTTTTCTAAGTGGTAGACCAAACATCTGGGATATTATCAACAGTCCAAGATATAGTAAAAATGTGACAAGGCTCATAAAGTTGAGTTTTGGTTATTGCTACCTTGAGTTACACCCACTAGCTGAGTAAGTAAGCAGCAGCAGTCTAAGAAACATCATGAAGTTTCAGCTTAGCCAGAGTATCAGGGAAGCAGGTCCAGGCACTTAGGGGAAGTCTGTAAACTGAGGGACCAATTGAGATAGCAGCTTTACCTTGAGTGGTGTAGTTAGGGTGAATGTCTCCCCCAGAGGGGTAGCCGCCACTTGTTCATATAAAATTGAGATGCCACTAGGACTAGGCTAACTGGCTCTTGAATATACTATTTCCATTCGACTACAGAAGCCTATGAAGGCCCTTCCTAGCTTAATAGTCATCATGTCCAAGTTGATCCTACCCTCAAATGGGAATGTCAGGCCCGAGGGTCACAAGAATCCTCCATGTGTCAAGTGTTAGGAGAGCATAGCAGCATATTAGCTGCCTTATTTTTTTTTTTTTTTTCAAGTGGGTGTACAGTGGCAGTATCAGGCAGGTGGCACTATTTTACTGGAAATGGTCTTTTTGAGTGCTCTGGAAGGCACCAGAGTTTCTAGTTGAAGCTGTGGTTTTC
Source organism: Papio anubis (assembly GCF_008728515.1). Lineage (NCBI taxonomy): Eukaryota > Metazoa > Chordata > Mammalia > Primates > Cercopithecidae > Papio > Papio anubis. The sequence continues at coordinate 44,524,980 of NC_044979.1, read as the reverse complement.
CTTTCTCCTCTTTAGATTCTGTGTTGTTTGTTGTTGTTGTTGTTGTTGTTGTTGTTGTTGTTGGACAACCTGGGAGAAATTAGGGAGGTGGAGTGGGGGACATAGGGGTGAAAGTGCACATCTCTCTATCGCCCGTCTTCATATGGCCATCGCTGAATAGGAGAATTTCTTCTGACATTTAAAGAACACTTTTTTAAGAGCAGGAGTGAAAGTTTATTAAAAAGCTCTCTAGCAGGAGTGAAAGGAAGTAAAGTACACTTGGAAGAGGGCCAAGTGGGTGACTTGAGAGGCCAAGTGTGCAGCTTAGCCTTTTGACTTGGGGCTTTATATGTTGACATACTTCCGGGGTCTTGTGTTACTTCTCCCCTGATTCTTCCCTGGTGGCGGGCTGTCTGCCTGTGCATGCTTGAGTCCACTCGACCACCTTCTGAGATCTTATAGGGAACTTGTGGATCACCAGTTTCAGGTGTTTTCTATCTATTAGGAGACTGCCTTTCCCTGGCGCTGGCTGTGACCAGTTATTTTAGAGAGACAGTTAACAACCACCTGACCATCACTTGACAGTCACCTGACATTCCTGATATGTGTGTGTCAGGTGGGGGACGAGCCTCTCTTGCCCTGCTCATGACTGACTGACCTGTTGTAACATTTTCCCCCTCAAGAGTCCAAGACCCCAGTTATTTGGGGAAATGGATAAAGGTCAGTCTTCCATAACTGTTTCCTGCTGACAAAGGGTCAGTGGTGATGCTTCTGTGGGTCTTGGCCTCTTGCTAGCTGTCACGGCAGGAAGATGGCCCTGTGGATTGGTGAAAGTGGTATCCAGCCAGGTCCAGGAGAGACAGGGGCAGGATTTCACCAATGCCAAATATACTTCAGCAGTAGAAGCCACAAGATTACATTATTAAATTGTTCCAAGAGTCCCCCCAGTGCAAACCCTAGCTCAACACCATTTAGTTATATTCTGGTGTGTTTTCCTTTTGCAGGAACTCAAACCAAGGTTTCTTATTTGCGCATGAGTTGGTGGCCAGAGTGACAACTGGTAGGAAACTATGTCGTTCCCCAGCTAGGAGAACAGAGAGGAGGGGTACATGATAGTAGGGGGTCAAGTTTACAGAGACAGTAGGAGCAGTGGGAAGGAAACTGAATGGCAGACTTTTCTTAAAAAATCTTCTTTATTATTCTACATTTTACTTTTAATTTTCAACCTTTTGCAGCGGACTTGGTGCTTTAGTTCTGGGAACTCTTTCTTGTATACCTCCTGGGCCCTGGAACCTCTTTTGTACATGCCCTTGTACATGCTGCTGTATTTCACATCGTAGTTCTTAATGCCTTCTGACACTTGTGCACCCAGTGTCTTATTCTCCTTACCAGCCAAGATGGGTGGGGCAGGAGGAGGTTGCAATAGAAGCCAGATGCATGAGCTTGGCCCAGTCTTTATTATTATTATTTGCATTTACTTTTTTTGAGTGGCCACCTGCTGGGCACTCAACCAAATGAACTTTAATGTATTCAGTTCACCCAAATCTCCATATTGAATAGGGAAGTCCTGATTGCCAACATTATTTATTTTGGGTTTGGGGATTCCATGATTCAGTAGCCACATTCACATTGCCTTTTGTCCTTGATTGCTGGACTTGCTATCCTATTGTCAAGAAAACAACATATTCTTTTTGCTTTTAGAAGAGTGAGGAGCAATCAGGGTATCATTTGAGCAGCTTGCTTTATTTCTGTCTCTCTCTGTTTAGCCTCTAAACATTATCTTAACTCCCATTCATGAGTCCTTATTCACCCCTCATCTACTACATAGGTGAGAATGTTCACTTATGGAACCCAGAGAGCCTTTTCATTTCTTCAAACCTGATCCAGAGAACCCTTTTCCTTCCTGTTCCAGAAAACCATGTCTCTGTTAACATCTTATCCTTTGTCAAACCTGTTGGGTTTAGGGTTTGAGTTTACCTAAGAGTCTAATAATTAGTCTATTATTATTTAATGGATACTGGCAGGAGACATGAGATGTCAGGGTCAGAGTCAAATAACTGAATTATAGCACAGCAGGCAGCATAAGCAACAGCATTTTTGTGTTGGTTCCCCTTGCCTCAAGTCTCAGAGCGATGTCTACAGCCCAGATGGATGCTTTGCATGCCGTGGAGCTGCAGTGAGTTTGGGAAATCCACCACTTTGTAGCAAGCAGTAAGCTAGCCTGCTCTGTCTTCGAGGGAAACATTACCTAATTCCTCAAAGTTGCAAACTGTAAACACAACCCTGATAAATGGCCTGGGGCAAGAGCAATCAAGATGTGTTCTTGGCACACCTATCAGAATGTGGAGAAACTTGAGAGACTCATGGAGAATTCATCAAAAGGTCTTTATAGAGTTTCACTTCCTGCCTTTGCATCTTGTGTCTCAGAGTATTTTATAACCCACCATTTTTGTGAAGAGGGGGAAATACAGTGACTGAACATCTTCACGGTGCGATCACATACAGAGTCCAGAAATTCTCTGAAAATAAGGAAAGTTTCTAGATTCGCTACATGCGTAATTCAAGGAAATAAAAATGTGGGGTTACATTCTGTGTCTGAAAGTTTCCAAGCTAAAAGACACCACTACGAACATAAGTTTATAGAATAACATAGCTTTGGCTCTTCTGTGATGAATTATTTGGCTCAGTGATAACAATTTACACATGACTTTAAGGACATTAATCTTCAAATATACTTCCACTGATTATTTGGAACATCTTTCTGGAAAAGACAGTCTCTAAAATGGAGAATTTTTGGTAAAAATGCCACAGAATATAATCTTACGTTTCCATTTTACTAAATTATTAATCTATTAAAGGTAAAACAAAAATATGCTCATTATTTGAAATTTTATAATTCTGTATAATGTTAAAAATAACTTCAAGAAAGGATATATGATTCTAACACGTATCACCTGTACATATTATGCTTAAGGTAATTATAATGCAACATTTTATCTTGAGTCTAGTTGTAACTGATCAATATTTTTTCAAACTGAAAGTCCGGCTCCATTAGTGGTTTATAAATTAATTTAGTGGATTTTAACCAACATATTTAAAAATGTAATGGAATAAATAGAACAGAACAGAAAGCAAAACCAAAAAGAAAAGAAAAGAACAGAAAAAAACAGAAAATACATGCCATTATGGATGAATATTCTGTGAAACTTTTATTTATGTGTATTTGAGTTCTCAGTGCTAATTACATTTTTTTTTCTGCTATGGAATATGGTCACATTAGTTTGAAAGATTATCATAAGTAGTGAAACAGCATTATATTTTATATAATATAATTCATATTGTTATATTATATATATATAATATATAAAACTGTTTTCTTTCTGTTGACAGATGTAACTGTAAAAAGCTGTGTTTGGTAAAATTTCTGGTCATTTTGCTCTGCCCTAGCTGTCTTTTACTAAGTAAGCTGTCATAGATGCACCTTTGCTCTTTGCTTCCTTCAGACAGCATGGGTAGTGTATGGACTATAGACCTGCAATGCTACGAATCACCTGAACAATCTCCACTGAGCAATTTTCACATAGTTCAATCGGATGAAAAAGCCTATGATACTGCATTAATATAAAGATATGGTCTTGTATGAAATAACTGTGATCTTTTGACTAAAGAAAAGTTTGAGGCTAAGAAAGTTTAAGGCTATCTTATTCATCTTTGTGTTCCTATACCTAGCCTCATGTTAGTATGTAGTAGGTACCTAATAAGCACTTGCTGAATAAATGAGTAAACAGGTGACCACTTTATAAACTTGCAAAGAAGCTATATTGGCAATTGATGAGGTATGTCTCTCAAATCAGGAGAATGATTTTATTTGTAATGTGTTGTCTGTCTTATTATCAACAGCTGTGTGTTTTGTGAGGCATAGTTAATAGTTTTAACTATGTGAAACATAATTAATAGTTTCACTAAAACTATTAATAAAATGGATAAAATAATGCTGCTTTTTGTGTCCTGTGTGCAATGATTATATAAATGGCTGTTTATTTAACATTTCTCATGCATTGCTGTTTACTTCTGAAAGAAAAAACAAAGTGGTTCTAAAATGTTAAGCACCACCTTTAAACATTCTAACATTTGCCAGAAAAATCTGATAGTATTTTTGTCAGCCAAGTGCATATACTTTGCCTCCCTAACACTAACCAATGTCAATCCAGGTTCCATCACTGTCTTTGTGGTGGCTTTTTCCAAAACTCTGTGAGGGTTAAATGTTTACATTTCCTCTCTGGGAATTTTATAGGAAGTTTCCTGGGAATTTAATAGGGAATGGAAGGAAACTAATATTCATTAAACAAGAAAATGATTTAGGCATTGTATTGGGCACATTTTCTCATTTATCTAATGTTCAAAGTACCCATATTATAGAAGAGGAGTCTGAGGAGCATAAAGTTTAAATCCTGCCAAAGCCCATACAGCTAGTAAGTGGTTCAGTTAATATTTAAATTTAGACTTATCTGGTTCCTCGGTTTCTATTCCATTAGACCTCTGTTATTCAATCATTTTTAATTAATAAAACCATGTTATGAATGTAAATGTCGACCATACTGTTGCATGAAATATTATATTTTGGGCTACAGTGTTCTGGTCATCCGCACCAGCTTTTAAATTTTTTTAGTTTTATTTTCTGTCCCTTGTATTATAAAAAAGAAAATCACCATACATGCACACACACACACGCACACACAGACACACATGTACACACACACAACATAAATACAGTCAATTCTTGTTACTTGCTGTAATTATGTTCTATGAAGTCACCACAAGCACTGAGTTAGTGAACACTGAAGCATTGCTTCTCAGAGGAATACAGGGAGGGCTAGGTTCCTTGTAAGACTCTGGTCAGAACATTTCCATCAGTTGATCAATATATAACCTTGTTTTATGTGTATTTCTGTTTTAAAAACACTGTATTTAATATATATTGTTGCTTCATTATAGCCAATGTCACTATAGCTCATGCCTGAGAAAAACTTATTTAACTAACACACATCTTTTCCCCATAGGGCATATCACAACCTTTTTACACTGAGGAACACTAGTCAGCACTTCAGTACTACATTTGGGACCTATTTTAAACAGTGAAATCAGCAACAAAAAGGACAGATATGGCACTAAATAGACTGTGAAAGAGACGTTTGTTTACAGTGTTGAGAACTGGAACAGGAAGGCAGAGTATCACCTTGTCTAACTTGAGCTGGGCATGTGTGTGTCAGGCAACTCAAATTTTTTACTGTTTTGTACATGTCTGTGAATGGCCACAAAAGTGCTGTATTGCTTTTTCAGTTACAAGTACATTTTAGCACATAGGTGAATTCGCAAATACGGAATCAGCAAGAAAACGGATCAACTGTGCATACATGTATAATTATCTAAAGTGTTTTATCAAAATGTGCATTACTCTTATTCTCCAACATCATGTTCTCGACCAGTTCATTCATTCAGCATATATGCTGAGCATATACAGTGTGAAAGGCACTGTTGTCGGCACTACAGATTTAACAGTCAACAAAACAGGTATAGTCCCTACTTTTCATTGATGATACAGTATATTTGTGTAAAAGTGAATAATATGCTAAGTGATGATATGCACCATAAAGAAAAACAAAGCAAGAGAAAAATACACACTGACGTTGATGGAACTTTTTTACGTAAGGTGGTTGAGGAAGACCTAACTCGTATGGTGGCTTTATAGTAGGGACCTGAAGGAAACAAAGGAGCAAGCCCTGTAGATATGAGAGAAGAGTATTCTCAAGAGAGGAAACTGCAAATGAAAAAGCCTAGGAGAGTTGCATGTTTAAAGCACTGCTCAGAGAGGGCCAGGATTTTAGGAGATGAGGTCAGAAAGTTAGAAAGTATTATAGAGTCTTTAGGACATAAGCCCATGATACCCAAAATCTCTTTTATAAAAAATTTTCTAGTATTTTTTTAATATTCTTTCTCCTCTAAAGAAATGAATTGCTTTGTGAATGATATAAACAAGATTTTGTTATTAACAAGTGATTGAGGTACTTGATCCTACTTCAAGGCACCTTCTGGGTCCATAGGAAAACTTATCCAGAATCGCCTGCTCCAGTCTAAGTCTCAATATTAGGACAAGGACTTAGAGTGTCTGCTTAAAGTCTGGTTTAACTTTTCTTGGGGAAGTGAAAGTAGAATTTTCAGCTATTTGTTTCTGATTACTTCTAAATAAAATTTTAGTTGTTTTGTTATTCCCTCCACCCACGTTCCCTGGTCCTCCATCTTTCCCAGGAATTCTGGGTACCTAGTGAGATTTCTGTTATTTTCCCAGTTCTTGCAGTTGTCCCAGTGTATCACCTGTTGAGAGACAGTCATTAGAGCTATAATGCACCTTATCTTGGTATAACAGTGGATATGTTTGAATGTAAACAATAGATCAAAACCAATAACATAGAGATACTTTATTTTGGTGAGTGGATTTGAGAGAGTAGGGATGGTAAGTGACACAGTGGAAATGTAAAATTAAAAGATAATATTTAAACTGTGCAGTGCTTTGCACATAATAAATGTTTAGTTAATGTCTTATGGTCAGCTAGTGAATGGAAGCTCCACTAAAATATAAACACAATTTAGTTGCTTCGTACTATCTCCACATCTGCCGCCTTAATGCAAGCCACCATCACCTCCTGCCTAGAATTTTGCCATAGCTTCTAGTTAGTCTGAGTCTACAATTGATCCCCTGCTGTCTGTTTTTGTTCAGCACAGCAATTAAGGAGATTCTTTTAAAATGCAGATCATGTCATATCATCATTTAAAACCCTTCATCCCCTGCCTCCCTTTGCTTCAGGATCTACTGCCATTTCCTAAAAATAAAATAAAAAATCCTTAAGATGATCTACAAGACAGTTTACAGTCTAATTTCAGATCTTATTATCCTTCCTCTCCTTCATTCTGGTCTTGCCACAGTAGCCTTCTTGCTGTTTGTTAAACACACTAAACACATTAAGTATGCTCTCACCTCAGGGCCTTTGCAGCAGCTGTTCCCTCTGACTGGGCTGCTCTTCCTCCATTTATCTGCATGGCTAACTCCCATCAGTTCCTTGAAGTTTTTGCTTGTCACTTTCTCCATAAGGGCAGCCCTGACAATCCTAATTAAATTTGCATTTCTGGAGCCACATCAAGTAATCACTCTCATCCTAATCTAATTTTTCACATTTTTTCTCATTTCTGATTCGAAAAAATTTCTAATTTTTTTCATTTTCCAATTTACTGTTCTAATTTTAATAATTTTCTTAACTCACTGAAATGTGGGCTGTTTAGGGAGTGATGAGGAGGCTTTAGTTAGGGTTTTGTTTTTGTTTTATTTTCTCCTCTGGAAATGCTTCTCCTGGATCTAGACCCATTTAAATCCTACCTCTTCTTCAAGTTCCAATTTAGATATTCAGATGAAGAATTTCTGGTGCTTCTTCACTACAGTATGTCTTCTACTTAGCATGATGACTCTCTTTGTATTACAGTATTTTTCCGTTTTCACAGAAAACATATTTGAGCCTGGGCAATTTACAAAAGAAAGAGGTTTATTGGACTTACAGTTCCACATGGCTGGGGCGACCTCACAATCATGGCAGAAGGCAAGGAGGAGCAAGTCCCAGTGTATGAGGATGGCAGCAGGCAAAGAGAGAGGGTGTGCAGAACCATCAGCTCTGTTGAGACCCATCCACTATCACAAGAATAACATGGGAAAGACCCGCCCCCATGAATCAGTCACCTCCCACTGGTTTCCTCCCACAACACATGGGAATTATGGGAGCTACAAGATGAGATTTGGGTGGGGACACAGAGCCAAACCATATGAACTACCAAAATATGTGGTCATTTCAATAGGAAAATCAACAAAGAAAAATATGGACACTTGTTATTTTGGTTACTGGCAGCTAGTTTATTTGGATTTATAATTGGGTATTGTCATATAGATGGTTCCAATTTGTACATTTTGAATTCTGTTTTTATAATTATTTATTTGCTGACTTACTACATTGCAGAGTCTAAAAGTGCAATCTTTAATATTCAGGTCCCTAGAAAATCTAGTCATTGTTTCCATCACTGATGCAGATTTCAGATTTGGAGTCATACTGGAATTCTAGATAAAGCATCCTGTTTCTTCCTGTTCAGTAGAAGAATGAGGTGGGATCATTCCCATATATTCTCATAATATATGCTTTTTAAAGCCACCGTTTCCCAGCACTCTGCTTCCTTTATTTTCAGTCAGGTCACCTCTGATTTGTTGGTTGTATACTGCTTGCACTGGACTACCCATCACTTCCTGAATACATCATGCCAGTCCATGAATATGTATTTATTTTTGATACCCAGGAGAACTGGCCACTTGCCTCAGTTTTCTCTTTATCACTTCAACTTTCAAAACCCTGCTTTAAAAAGTCAACTCTTCTTTGAAGTCTTCCAGGTGTAATTCAGCCCTACCACCTCTATGTTCTTATGGCATTTTGTATATTATACTTCTACTATAGAACTACTCATTGTTCAAGTTACTTAATTTTGTGTTTGTTTGTTTTTTATATTTCCCTGCTCCCATGTCACTATATTGTAACTTCCTTGTTTATTTTTGTATTCTGGCAGCACATTCAATACTGAGTCACAGGGATCTAAAACATTCTAGTTATTCAGTCACTCCGTCCTGTGTGGCAGGTAGCACTTATGTATCCTCAGAATAGTTGAGGAGTCATTCTCAGAGTCTCTCATGAGTGCTCAACTTAACTGTTCCACAAGTCTGCATAACTGCATGTTGCATCTTCCAGTCTCTGTTCTTAAGTTACCTTGAGCAATCTTGTGAGACTTACACAAAATATATGGCCCCTCCCTGCAGAGGCACAGCCTTCTCAACTCCACCCTAAGAAAAGAGAACATTTCTAGCTCCTGGCAAACTTGAAGCCTACCAAAGACAAAAGACCTGTGGAAGAAAGGAGGAAGGGCAAGCCCTGTCTTCATCAATAAGTTAAAGATTTCCATATCCTAGAGGTTCCTGTGCTCCTAAGGCAACATTTACTTTATTAAATATAAAATTAAAAATTCTATGGGAAATAATTTGCTTTGCATTATTTCACTGTTGTTTGAGCTTTTCCAGACAAGGAAAGACGTTTTGTTCTCTATTTGTATGACAAAAGGGATATACTGGCAGCCTCCCTCCCCTTCCCCCAGGAGAAGTTTTAGGAGAGTAGGTGACAAGGAGCCTTGCTATTCTGCAACCATGAATATCTAGTAACATTTATTTATTTATTTATTTATTTATTTATGAGACTGAGTCTCGCTCTGTCGCCCAGGCTGGAGTGCAGTGGCGCGATCTCGGCTCACTGCAAGCTCCGCCTCCCAGGTTCACACCATTCTCCTGCCTCAGCCTCCCGAGTAGCTGGGACTACAGGCGCTCACCACCACGCCCAGCTAATTTTTTTGTATTTTTAGTAGAGACGGGGTTTCACCATGTTAGCCAGGATGGTCTTTTTCTCCTGACCTCGTGATCCGCCTGCCTCGGCCTCCCAAAGTGCTGGGATTACAGGTGTGAGCCACCTGGCCTGGCCTCTAGTAACTTTTAAATAAAGTTGCCTCGTTAAAAATAGTTCTCATTCTACTTTACCAGTAAATCTACTACAAACAATTGTTTAGAGCAGCATCTTATAATCCCAGGGCATTACTGTCTACTTCCTTTTGCAGCAAACGTGTGTATGAGGCACAGTGGATAATACAGGAATATATAATTTTATGCATTTTATAATTTTAATTCAGGATGTTTTGCAAGCTGGTAGGGTCTCCATGACATGTACTTGAAACAGAATCAAATTTATTGAGCTTCCATTCCAGGTACATTTTTGGTTTACATTATTTCATTTTAAATTTCCAAAAACATTTTCAAAATAAATACTTTTATTTACACTTTGTATATGAGAAAGCTTAGACTAAGAATTTGTCCACAGCTATTAAATAGAGAAAGCCAAACTTAATTTGTAGACCTTCTTATCTCCAAAGCTCATGCAATTTTTCTGTGCTGTGTTGATTTTATTTTTAGCCAAAAATAAATGCCATGAGAATTTCAGAGAATTACTTTTTTTTTTTTTTTTTTGAGATAAGCTCTGGCTCTGTCACCCAGGCTGGAGTGCAGTGGGTGCCGTCATAGCTCCCTATAGCCTAGACCTCCTGGGCTCAAGCAGTCCCCTGCCTTAGCCTCCTGAGTAACTGGAATTACAGGTACATGTCACGATGCCCAGCTAATATTTTATTTTTTGTAGTGATAGAATCTCACTATATTGCCCAGGCTGGTGTCACACTCCTAGACTCAAGCAGTCCTTCTGCCTTGGCCTCCCCAGGTGCTGGGATTACAGGCATGAGCCACCGTGCCCTGCCAGATAATTGATAATACGAAAGCTCATTTTAAAAATTTAACATTTAAGCTGGGTGTGGTGGCTCATGCTTGCAATCCCTGCACTTTGGGAGGCCATGGCAAGAGGACTGCTTGAGGCCAGCCTGAGCAACATAGTGAGGCTTTATCTCTACAAAACATTAAAATAAATAAAATAAATATTTACATTTAATTTTCCCCTGCTATATACAGAAGCACAGCATTAAAGCACATATAGTCTCATTGAATCCTAGCAGTTACTATAGTAGACTTTTTTTTTCAATTTTGCAGACAAGGAAGCTGGGACAAAGAGAGTTTAAGTAAAATCTACACATTTTAACTGGTGAAGCATGTATTTGGAACCAGATTTTTCTAAGGCTAGAGTCCACATTCTAAAAAAAATGTAGTACTTTATCTCATACAAACCTAGTATTCGCATTTGTTAGTGTCAAATGTAGTGTTTACTGTAAATTAAGTTGTGTTGTGACATTTTGTATACCAAATTGATTTTGTGTTTATATACACTTATTTTGTTGTTTGATGTTTATGTGTGTTTGTGTGTGAGTGAGATTTAGGTTTTGTATGGCTGCTCCTCATTTGATTTTATATTTAAGCAGAATTAATTTTATTGTCATCAATGTCACAGAGAACTTGTGTGTATTGAAAGGCATTAGTTCTTTGGCAGATTTATATCTATCTCAATATTCTTAGTTTGTTCCATATTTTATAATCAAATTTACTTCTACATACATTAGTTTACATAGGGTATTTATTTGTATACATGAAGTCGTGTCTATGTGATTTTTTTGACATGTTTTCTACCATCTATGGGCATACGCCCCAGTGAATATAAACACATCAGAGCCTCTCTTTATACAATGACAATCCATTATTTATTTTAATTTTACAACAAATATTTTCAAAATGGGATAGTTCCTATTACCAGAGGTTAAACTGTAATTTGAGTTTATCTGCCTCAGACTAAAATCAGCACAGCAGTACATTGCCTTTGTCATACTATTAAACATTGTGAAATTGTCTTTCTCATTGGCTTTATGCAGAGAGAAATCCATTTGCTGTACAAGTACAGAAAAATGAATTCCATATCTATTATTTTAAATATAAGAGAGAAAGGATGCATATTAGATTTATGTATGACACATATATATCCAAAAAGAGTGAGGTGCTGAAAAGACTTCTCATGAGGAAAAGGTAATCATTCTAAATCAGAGTTACAATGATTTATCCCCCCAAAAATACGATATTGATAAAGGAGATACCTTCCAATTTGTCATTTGATTTAGTTACTCATTTTTAAAAGAAATAATTGTTTTCCTATAGATTAGCCATTTGAAAAGAATTGCATTGAAGTATTCTTGTAAGTTGGCTTTATTTAAACAATATGAAATACCGTCAGAGTACTTACAGTTTTCCTCCCAGGAACAAGTACAGTCTAAAAATACTTATACTGTTGTTATTTTTAGATTTTGTCTTTAGCATTTTATTGTCTCAAATGGCTTCAGAGCTATTACAACTAAAATGTAGAGACCAAAGTTGTATCACTTTTCTAGATTCAAACTGGAAGTTCTATGTTAGAGGTGGAGTTATTCTTCAGGATGAGGAACTCTTACTCTTTTTATTTAAAAAATTCTGTCAATCCATATGCCTATCAATATTTTGGAACTAAGATTCTTTCTGTGTCACCATATGTTTGACTTTTAAAGCAAGAGATTGTGATTCTGGCCTCATCACAGTCTTTACACACAGAATCTGTTGTTGGAATTTTCTGTCACTAGGACCTTCTTTGCTTTAAATTCAGCATCCTAAATCCTCCTATTCTCCCAGTACAATGTCTTGCTTTTATTTTTTAAAAATATTTCTTTCAAATGTGTTTCTTTTGTTCACTTCTTTGACCATATCCCAGTCATTTTTATGTGCAGATACCATGTTATTAGCTAAAAATAAATGCCATAAGAATTTTAGATAACTACTCTGTAGAAAATCTCATTTTTAAAAACTTAGGTTTAACTTTCCTCTGCTATATACTGACACAATTCCCTTTGAGCTAGCCTATATTTATTTATTTGGTCTTGTTGCACATTTGAAACTTTCTTACTTTTACTTCTTCAAGGAAATTTCTGTTTACATTTTGTCAGGATTCCCTCTTGTATACTTTTTGCTAGATTATTGCTTGCTGATATTGAGGTTTTTTTCTCTTTAATCTCAGATATAGTTTTCCATTCCTTCCCTTTTCTCTAGTTGCATATGACATGTGCCTGTCTTCAACATACTACCTATTCCCAATAATTATTCACAATAATTGGTGACTGTTATCTATGAATGGGATTTAATAACCAATCTCACTTCAGAAATGGTATTATGTATTCATCATTTTACCTTTACCCTCTAGCAACATATTTATTTAGGAACCTTTTAATATTTATGACATTTTAAAAAATCAGCCCTTTGCTATTTATCAGTGTTAGTAATTATTTTGACATAAGTTACAAAATTCATGAGCAAGAAAGGATTTATATGTTTTATTTTCTTTTAAAAAAATCCAGTTCCTTTGGGAGATAAATGTTCTTTTGAATTTTTGTGGGCACATAGTAGGTGTATGTATTAATATTTACGGGGTACGTGAGATGTTTTGATACAGGCATGCAATGAAAAATAATCATATCATGGAGCATGAGGTGTTCATCTCCTCAAGCATTTATCCTTTATGTTACAAGTAGATCTATGTTCTTACATTAAGTTTTTAGGTATTCAGTACTATTTTACAGGTAAATTTAATTCTTTAAAAAGTGTATTATTGGTGCAAATAATAGTCTGTGAAGATTTTCAAATTAATATGATGTTGTTTTACATAATATAGGAGGATCAAAACACTGGACAATGGGGAAGTTAGATGTCTCTGATTGTTTTTGCTTCTGAACCAAATACCAGACTATCCAGAATGTAAGTTTATACGACTAATAATATTCGAAATTCCATATAGTCTTCCATTTTTCTTCCCCATGTTAGTCTCTGGTATCCTTTCTTTCAAATAAGATTAAACCTTTTTTCTCTAAAAAATGTACAAAATATAAGCAAAAATGACGTATTTTATCCTGGATCACATGGTAAATTTTAGAACATAGTAGGAGATATAAAGTTAAAATACAAATAATCATGACTGATAATTTTTTTAAATCCTTGGATTTTGGAAAATCTAATTTTCTCCGAATATATATCTTTAAACATTAAATTTATCTGTTATATATTTAAGAGTTATAGGATTTTGTATATTCCATCATTTCAGAAAGATTTTAGTCAATTTATAGCCATGATAATAAACAATGGATCTAATCAAAGTTAGGAGAAATATATGGAGGAAAATAATAAAGCTAGGGTAGGAATAGATCACAGAAATATTTTCTGCATAGACCTGTTCAATTGCTGAGATGGACTTCCATCTATCTTTGATCTACTTAGCAGCTAAATTAAAGAGGCAGCATATTCAGTTATAAGATGAATGCTATGTATAAAAAAAATTAAGCAGCTGCTAGATGGAATCGTAGTTTTTCCAGAGGCTTAGACCTACAATAATTTTGTCTAGTTCTTATGAAGACACACTGTGTAATATAGTGTATAAGCAGTAACCCTATAATAGATACAACAAAGCTATTTCTTACGATAATAGTGTGTGCCAAGTAGGTAACTCCAGTGTGAAGTTCAGTAAAATCAATCATAAGAGGTGCTAACACATTGCATTTGTCGTTAGAATTAGTTCATTCCTGGTCTGATCAGATTGAGATGTAAAATGCAGACTATCTGGCCTGAGTAACAGATGCTCTGTATGTCATTTAGGCAATCCTCCATAAATATTATTTCTTTCAACTAGAATTTTGATAAGGATTAGATAGCAAAGAGTACAAAGTTTGTACTCTTCAGCAAGAACATAAGGTTCAGAAATCTTACCTGGCTTAGCTGGATTATCTAAGGAGAATATAAAGTTGAAGTGTCTATAAATTAAGGAGCCTAAACCTTGTCTGAATAAATGGCCCCCAATTTCACCTACTCATGGTAATGGGTGTAGAAAAAGTGAATGGGAAGAGCGAAAATCATTTGCAAAAACATTTCAGAATTCATTCCAAAGTAGATGATTAGGAATGTAAAGCCCTGAAGTTTATCTGTAGGATATGATCTGTGGCTCCTAATAATATGCCTGGTACTTGTTTGGGGACACAGGAACTCTGCTTTCATTGCAATGGCGTAAACCAAACATTTATTCTCTAATATCTTTTGGTAAATAATAAATCCAAAGTAAAAATTAGTATATTGAAATGCATTATTCTGTACCGTATTTACCAGATATAGATAGACTATACATTTTTCTCTGAGAGTGGCTGTGATAATAATTTCACTCAAGAAAATATTCAAAGTAATGGGTTTTAATTACCTACCATAGCCACAGGTAAAAATTGAGGAAATATTCAAATAAAGTTTACTTTTAAGAAATTTAACTTCCTACTGAATAGAATGCATATCTTTAATGAATAAAAATATTTTAGAGATAATATAGTCAGCACTTTTTATTAACCTGTATTGGACGTCCTTCAAATGACCTACATTTATTTTCTTTCTCAAGGACTTTACATGAGATAGATTATTCTCTCCTGCACCTCACACCTGCTTTGTTAATGACGTTTCATCCTTTGGCTCAGAGCACAGAAATTCACTTCCTCTAGGAAGTCTTCTGAATTGCAGACCTGATTAAGTCCACCTGATATTTGATCTCGTTGCATCTTGTACTTTCCCTTCGCATCAGTGATCACAGTTTGCAATTATATATTTGTGTGATTACTGATTTTTGTTTTCATACACTGAGGAACTGACTGTGTACTTTCTTCTTCTGTTAGCCAGGTACTTAGCAGTAGGTGGAACACATTTATTCAGATCTTTGTTGAATGAATACATGAATGAATGAATGAATGAATGAATGAATGAAGGAGCGAACGAACAAATGGAGTAGCATTAAAATTCTTACTTAGTCTATGAAACTGGGATTTAATTTATTAAATTTAATCATCATTTAATAAATGTTTTGCCTCTTGAAGTTATTACACCAGAAAAGCTCTATTAAATATTTCCTGATACTATGTAGGTCATACTACATTTTTTCACAGTTATTTTACTTTGTGTTTTCTTTTTTTTTTTTTTTCGAGATGGAGTCTGGCTCTGTTGCCCAGGCTGGAGTACAGTGGTATGATTTGGCTCACCACAACCTCTGCCTCCTGGGTTTAAGCGATTCTCCTGCCTCAGCCTCCTGAGTAGCTGGGACTAGAGGCAGGCACCACCATGCCCAGCTAATTTTTGTATGTTTAGTAGAGACGGGGTTTGACTAAGTTGGCCAGGCTGGTCTCAAACTCCTGCCCTCATGATCTGCCTGCCTCAGCATTCCAAAGTGTTGGGATTACAGGTGTGAGCCACTGCACCCAGCCTCTTTTGTTTTGTCTTGTCTTGTCTTGTCTTGCTTTGCTTTGCTTTTCTCTTTTCTTTTCTCTTCTTTTCTTTTCTTTTTTCTTTTCATGATACTATGCCATTTTTCACTGTTTTATTTATTTATTTTTCTTTTCTATTTTATTTTTGATAGAGCCTCACTCTGTCACCCAGCTTGGAATCCAGTGGCACTATCATGACTCACTGCAGCCTCAACTTTCTGGATTCCAGCAATCCCCCCACCTCAGCCTCCCTAGTAGCTGGGACTACAGGTGCATACCACCATATTTGGCTAATTTTTTTTTTTTTTTGGAGATGGAGTTTTGCCATGTTTCCCAGGCTAGCCTGAACTCTTGGGCTCAAATGATCCTCCTATCCTGGCCTCCCAAAGTGCCGACATTACAGGTGTGAGCCACTGCTCTCAGCCCTTTATTTTCTTTTCATAATATTCTGACTTAGATGGACATGCAGTAACAATAATAATCCGTATAGTGGATATTAAAATTTAAGACACTTCAACTAATTAGAATAAAGCTATGGGCTCAGAAGTAAGCAAGCAAACAAAAAATATAAAGAGCCTCTGATTCATGTCTTACATTCTATTACTTGTATAGTGAAATACATGCCCTTTACCTGTTATTGCTCCTTGTTTACCTGACTTCCCAGGCCACTGCCCATTTAAGTCCACATTTTTGATGGGGTAGCAAAAGGAATAGCCTCATATAGATGAAAACAGCATTTTAGAATCCCTTGAAATAATGCACATACTAACCATGATATATTTCTCTGCGTTTGTTCAGTGAATGTGGAATCACTCTTAGTACATTATGCTGATGACCATGAAATAGAAGGAAGAGACCAAGTTATCTTTTTTTGTGTACACCTTGAGATGGGGAAGCAACTATAGAGCAGTGAACTATTTTGAAATCATAGACTTCAATTTGATTTAAAAATCCTACTGAACAAAGACGTTTATTTTTGGTCTACTTAAAAAATGGATCGAGTATTGATTGAATGGTGTTTGCCTTTAGTTATTTTGAAAAATAAATAATGTGTAGCACTTAATTCCCTATGATGATGAATAAATGAAAGCATTATTATGGTTAGGTCAAAAAATTGTGTTATCTGGCCGGGCGCAGTGTTATCTGGCCGGGCGCAGTGGCTCATGCCTGTAATCGCAGCACTTTTAGAGGCCAAGGCAGGCGGATCACCCGAGGTCAGGAGTTCAAGACCAGCCTGGCCAACATGGTGAAACCTCCTCTCTACTAAAAATAGAAAAAAATTAGCTGAGCATAGTGGCGGGCGCCTATAATTCCAACTACTCAGGAGGCTGAGACAAGAGAATCTCTTGAACCCGGGAGGCAGAGGTTGTAGTGAGCCAAGATCGTACCATTGCACTCTAGCCTGGGCGACAAGAGTGAAACTCCGTCTCAAAAAAAAATTTTGTTATCTGTGAAAACATTTGATGAGCATGATGAGCATAGGCTTTTACCTTAATATGAACATATAATAGTGATACCATGCCATTTTTTCACTACGTAGGTTTTATTTATTTATTTATTTTATGAGATGGAGTCTTGCTCTGTCGCCCAGGCTGGAGTGCGGTGGCGCAATCTCGGCTCACTGCAACCTCTGCCTCCTGTGTTCAAGCAATTCTCCTGCCTCAGCCTCCCGAGTAGCTGGGATTACAGTGGTGTGCCACCATACCCGGCTAATTTTTATATTTTTAGTAGAGAAGGGGTTTCATCATATTGGCCAGGCTGGTCTCAAACTCCTGACCTTGAGATCCGCCCACCTCAGCCTCCCAAAGTGCTGGGATTTCAGGTGTGAGCCACCGCGCCCAGCCAATTACTTCAGTTTTTCTTTTAATTTGTTATAACTACATATGATAACTGTTGATCATTTTCAGTTTACCCAATTTAGATTGATTTAATTCTTCATCACAATGAATAATTCTTGTTGCCCTTGATTCAAGTCTGTGGATTTTTTTTCCTGTGGTAAGGTTTTAATCAAAATTATCCCGGTGTCATGCTGTTTATGCTTTTGTTTACTTATTTTAAAATATTATTAGATTTGAGGTTTAATATGGAATGGCTATTTGTGCATCTATTTCTTTGCCTAGCAACTTGCATTCTATCATTAAAAAGTTTAATTTCTGACTTATGAGGCATATATGAAATATGGCAAAGATAAAGTTCATAACTGAAGGAGAAATATTATGTGAGGCTGGGTACGGTGGCTCACGCCTATAATCCTCGCATTTTGGGTGGCTGAAGCAGGAGGATCCCTTGAGCTCAGGAGTTCGAGACCAGTGTGGGCAACATAGGGAGACCTTGTCTCTAAAAAAAAAAAATATATATATATATATATATATACACACACACACACACACACACACAATTTTTATATATACATAATAGATATAATGTGAGTGTACATTTATTTGTATGAGTATTGTTGCATGATGTCTTGCCAGAATAGTAGAAGGAAATGTTTTGCAACTCTGGAGAAACTTATATGCATCATAAAGTAACTTGTAAGAAGAGGACAAACTATCAGAAGTCCCCTAATTAGCTTTGAAGAAAGCCATTCATATTAGTTATTTAGTCTCAATAAAGGTATATGTTTTTATATAAGAAAAAAATAAATCTGACAGTAATTTCTATTGATAGTTTCTATGCCCATCCCACAAAAATAATAAGCTGAGATAGCTGTAGAGGCAAAAGGGTAGCACTGTTTATAACAACAACTGGGAATCCCTTCCGTCAAACCCAGACTCCTTCTGTAGCTATGAAATATGAATTACCTAAATCTAAGAAAAAATTTACAAATATCTCTTCTAATTTGTAGTTAAAGGAGACCTGTCTTTGCATCCTTTATTCTTATGAAGTCTTTGTTTTTGGCACCAAGTAAAGTCCATGATGAAGTTACTTTATTACATCTTTATTAAATTCTCATCCATTGTTATTTAAATAATTGGAGTACAAATCTGAGGAAAACAACCTTATAAAATACTTTTTGATAAATAAGACAAATAAATCTAAAGAATAAAACTATTTGTAAACTGTAAACATGTTCAGTTGAATTACAATTTAGTTTTATAATTAATACAAAATACACTACGTGAGCCTGTAATAAAGTCCTGTTATAAAGTGTTTTAAAATTCCTTTATTGGACAAAAGTCTCAGGTTAATGTGGTAGGAATAATCATTAAAATAGGAAAAGATACCATAGTGATCAAATATAAAGAAATTCTTTCAATATCAATATATAACCTTAGAAGACATTAAGATTGTGTTAGCAATAATAGCTAAGATTAAGCACTAAGATGAAGCTTAATGCATAAAATTTCATATTCTCGACTAGTGTGCCAAGAAATATGTGAATTGGTCATTGAATTGGCTATGGAGGAAAATGTGTCACCTTCTTCTCAGGCTATGAAGTCTTTGTTAGTTTTCTCCAAGGAGTAATATTACTTTCATATCTTGACTAGAATAAGTGCATGAAGTCCTTTTCTGACATTTTCTTTCTTTTTTTTTTCTTTTGTTTTTAGAGACAGAGTCTTGCTCTGTCGCTCAGGCTGGAGTGCAGTGGCCCGATCTTGGCTTACTGCAGCTTCTGCCTCCCGGGTTCAAGTGATTTTCTTGCATTACAGGCATGCGCCATCATGCCTGGCTAATTTTTGCATTTTTACTACAGATGGGGTTTTCGCCATGTTGGCCAGGATGGTCTCAAACTCCTGACCTCAAGTGATCCATCCGTTTCGGCCTCTCCCAAAATGCTAGGATTACAGGTGTGAGCCAGTGCACCTGGGCTTCTGACGTTTTCAATAGTTGCATATCAGATGTGCAACAAATGACAACTCTGTATTGATTAACGAAAAAGGATACCCACTTACTAAGTTACTAACATACTATGATTAGTCTAAGTGAACCCCATCGATTTGTTTGTTGTCTGTACCTCTGTGTGTGGGCATATGAACGTGTGTGTGTGTGTGCGTGCATGAGTGGGGGTTAATGTTTCGAGATTATTGGCAATGATGGCAATTAAAGTTGTTTAATGAACTAAATATGGACACATGCAACTTTTATTGTTATTTAAACAATTTAGTTGACAAAGTTATTTATTTTTACTTTCTGGAAGAGTAAAATGTCTCACTTGAGCTAAGCATAATTCAGTTGTTTTTTCCTTCATGAAATGGGTTTATAATCGTGTAACAACCATGGTAATTTGGACAATCATTAATGCATTGTTGCTGCATGAGGAGGATTCTATCTCTATTTTTCAGGTGGCGAGATTGCTCTTAATGTTTAAAGACGAAACTATATAATATATACATTATATCTTGATTTTTAATCTTTCAGCTATCGGAATGTCTGAGCATATTAAAGGGTGACTAGAATTTACTGCTTCACAAATAAGCATTTTTCACATACTGTATTTTATTTGTCTTTTCTGAACATCTCTTTTTTTATTTTCCTTCTCTTGACTGACTACAAATACTGCTACTGTAGAAGAAGGAAAAGTTAAGACTCAAATACAGTGTTAAAAATAAGGGTGGTTTGGGGTGAGAAATTTGTTGCCCCCATTCATTGTTCTGTCCATGCTGTCTTCTAGAGTTCTGGGATTTGTTAAACATCAATCAGGAGTAAGTTTAAAAGAGTTGGTGATGCTGGCTCTGCTTCTACCACAGAAAATGTAGAAATGTCAATGATAAATCTTATCCTAGGAGGAAAAACATGCTACATTATTGAAAACTTCAAAAGTTTTCTGTCCCTTACTTCTCTGAAAGAACTATTAAAAGATCAGGATCAGTGCAGGTTGGAAGAACTGAAGAACGTATGGAAGATATATTTCATGCAGAAAAAAAAAATATTAGGATACTGCAGGTTCCTTTCTACCACAAGACAAAACAGTCTGCAAGCCAGTATTTGGTAGGGAAAAAATAGATCATTCATTCTCAGAGGAATAATAATATTTCTAAATTACAAAAAGTAAATTGCTAGTGACTCCATGCCTCGTGTTATTTGGGGGAAACAATAATAGTAATAATGACAAAATATTTTAAGGTAATTCCAAGGCCCTCCCTTTCCCTGGAAGAGAAAAGATTATTCATTTGACGAATTGTTAACCAATTGGTAACTTCCATTTCATTTAGTTTGGAGGAGGAGGAATTTTTAGAACCAAAAAACTTAATAAGTCACATCTAGTTTTACTTGTTTGCTACTGCTAGGTTTCCTCACTTAATTTTTTCAGTGCCTGTAATTAAATGCTCCTCAGGCTTCTGTGATTAGAGGTTATTTTCACCATTCAAACAATAAGCAGCCACATTTATGAGGCCAAACGTGGGTGACTCATGCCTGTAATCCCAGCACATTGGAAGGCCGAGGCAGACAGATCATTTGAGACCAGGAGTTTGAGACCAGCCTGACTAAAATGGTGAAACTCCATCTCTACTAAAATTACAAAAATTAGTCAGTCATGGTGGCACATGCCTAGAGTGCAGCACATTGGAAGGCTAAGGTGGGCAGATCATTTGAGGCCAGGAGTTTGAGACCAGCCTGGCCAACATGGTGAAACCCCATCTCTAGTGAGCATTCAAAAATTAGCTGGGTGTGGTGGCACATGCTTGTATTCCCAGCTATTCAGGAGGCTGAGGCAGGAGAATTGCTTGAACCCATTAAACATAGGGTGCACTGATCCAAGATCTCACTACTGCCCTCCAGCCTGAACGACCAAGTGAGACTCCATCTCAATTAAACAAACAACAACAGCAGCAACAAAAGCTACATTTATACTTGGTGCGGAAAAAAAGTTCTCTCTAGCTTCTTCTCCTTACTTTCATTGAATCAATTTTGCATGAAATTTGGAGTGCTGTACTGCAGGATATCACAAAAGATATGCAAAAGTATTTGATTTAGGATAGTCGTTTAAGAAATACTTTTTTAAGAGTCAATATTTTTAAATCTTGCATTGTAGTTTAAGATGCTTCTTTAGTTTTCTCACATTTTGGTAAAATTTTAAATCGAAATACCTTGGATTATACTTTCAATAGAAAAGAAATGTGCCGTAGATCAACTGTGAGTCATTGAAAGTAATAAATGATAATTCTTTCATTGCATGCTCTATTCCTGGCTTAACACTGTGTCCATTGGTGCATGAGTCTGAAAGATACACACCTGTCCTTGAAATATAATTTCGTATTTCTTTGGAATAAATCTAGGAAGTAAGGAGGTAGCTCCCAAATTCAAACTTCTCGGCTAAAATATATATATACACATATATATATATATATCTCTTTTAATTTAATGACCCTAGAGAGGATGATAAATAGAGCAGGATCATTTATAGTGTAAGTTTTCATAATTAAGCATTATTATTATGGATTTTTAAATTTAACATAGTTTCTGAGGATGAAGCCGAAATTTAAAGAAGTAAAGTAACTCCTGCCAAATCTAGTATTTAGTTTGTGGTACATAGTTCTTAAGTTAGTGGAAAAAAATCGATGTCCCTTGCCCATAGAGGAACTGGGTTCAAATTTTAGACAAAAGTTTTATGGGGTTGGAGTTGATATTTACATTGCAAATGAGTTTTTCCTCCAAACAAACTGATTTTTGTCAATTAATATAATGAATTTACTTCATTTAAGAAGTGATAGCTCTAATTTTTAAAGATTGAAAATGATCATAAATGAGAATCAGGTTTTGTGAGCTAGAATGTACAACTTGTGGATTTTTAAATAAAGGATATCTCTGTGTGTATATATATGTATATACATAATACATTTAGAAATATAGAAATATATTTTTTTGTGTGTATATATATAGAAATATATTTTACATATATATAGAAATCCAAGTATGACTTCATACTTGTTTATCTTTCAAGATTTTAAAGGTGTTCCTAATATTTTACACAAAAGCATGAACACTAGATGTGGTTGCGAAATACTGGGTGATGAGTTACACTGCCATTCTCTGCTTTCCTGTGAACTCCTTTATTTGTATAGTAGCTATATGCTCAGACGTTGAAAATATAAGAAGTGAAGTACCCTGAAAAGTATCACATGATGGCACTGTTTCCATTTCCACATCCAATATTATGAAATAAAGCTATAATAAACTGGTATTAAGAATGGGGTATAATGCCAATGTATTTTGTATAATTTATGTAAAATAAAAATCTAACCACTATGGTTATTAATATGGGTACTAAAGTGAATTCATACATTTTTCACAAAATGTTTTTTAAAAGCTTGCATATCTATAATGTCTGTAATTTAGATCACAAAGAAACAATTTATATAGATATTAACAATGTTAGTAACACGGAAAACAGCTTCATTAATTACTTGAGTTGCTTTACCAACTATTTTTTAAAATAGAATATTTTATTTTATATTTCAGTTTTATTTGGGAAGAAATAACGCTGTATCACACATGAGATTTATCTGTGACAAATATGACCATTTGCATGGAATTATTTCTGAAGAATGCAAAGAAAGTGTATAAATAATATTGAAAAGTACATGGATCAGTGGTTGAAGGGATCAAGCACAATTTTAAAGTGAACAAAATTTAAATGTGGCCAACCTGAATATTTAAAGGGTTCATTAATCTGAGAAATGTAAATGTTAAATGGTGTGTGATTTCAACTACCATTATTTATTATGGTAAACAGTCTTTCCTAAATAATAGGCATGAAAAAATGGTGTGGAGTGATTATCACCTCAGGAGAGTACAATAATTTTCTATTCCTAACAAAGAAGAAAAAAAAATGATCAAAATGTGATGTGATATATAGTGAAATACTATGTATTTGTGGATGTTTAAAGATGAACCCAGCATCAGAATTTCACCAAGTTTTATCTATAATAATGAATTAATAATAGTGGATATAGATGCATCTTCCCAGTTGCATGAGTGTGATAAAAAAGATACAAAGCTCTATGGACTTGAAATGATGCCCCCCTAGTGATGTTAAAGAACCTAATGGCCGGAATTTGGAAGTGCAGCAAGTGAGTGCTGTAAGAATATTTTTAAATGTGGTCAGTTTATATTTGTTTTAATATGACAGAAAAAAATACCTTGCACAATTTTCCTTTTAATTTATCTGTGAACTTGTCTCAGGGGGAAACATACATATGAAGTTTTCTTGCTGTATTCTTTTAAAAATAAATATAAAAAATAATCATGCAGGTAAACCAATTCCAAATATTTATCTTAACGACATCCCCAAAATCTTAAAGGTATATACTAGGCATAACCCTTACATCTTTAATCACAGTGGAGATAAATTCCTCCTACAAAAAGAAATGTGTAAAGTAGAACTAACTATTCTGATATATTCTTCTATGTAATCATTTTTCAAGTCTATCTTTAAACAAATACTTACATCTTAATATAAAGACAATAAATAAATACATTTTCCTAGAAATCCATCTTGAAATAAGGATTTCTTGTACCCTAGTTTCAAGAATACATTGGTGTCATATCACCTCCTTTGGGAAAGTGACAGTTTGCATAATACTTTTCACATAAGAGAAAAATTTAAATAATGATATTGAGGAAATTGTTGAAACATTGCCTAATGGTATATTAACAAAAAAGTATTCATAAATCTGTACTGTAGAAGAGAAAATATACACTACAGTAATCTGTTCATTTGTCTTAGAAGAGAGGAGGAAAAAACCCAGAATACTGAAGTAGGAGATTTCCATGTTCACTGTATTTCACCATGCAAATTACTTGCAATTTCCAAATGCCAGTGTTACTTTTCAGGACAAATTTCACACAAAAGGAATTCAGTGATTATTCATCCAGTTTAATTAATTCAATTAAATAAGTCTGATGCTGTCAGGTGTTCTTTTAATAATTGAATCAACATGCAGATACATAATAAGCATAAAAGCGTTTCTATGGCTGCAGTTAATTTAGATCCAAAAGAATCTGCTGCTCCTCTACATTTGATATAGATTATTCTATAATATTTCAGTAATGGGTTGCACAAAGGCTGGCTTTTAATTCTTTGCTTTCTCGAATGTCTTTATATATAATGGTTTAAAACAGAAGGTGTTCAAGAGAGGGTGACCTTTTTTCCATTACCATGGTTCCTGTCATTAATGCATTATAATTTTCTTTAGAAGTCTGGAAAAATGTGTATGCGTGCAATACGTAGCAGGTATGAATCAAAGTATGTCAGTGAAAGTTTAGAATTGTCTGTTATTACTTTTTAAAAGAAAAGATTCATGGGACACGTTTTATTGTTCTCAATATATATTTATTTTTCTTACTATGAGCGATTCAACTATTTTTACATATTCTAATAAGACATAAAATTTTGGATTTTTATACTATAATAGTCATCTTACTAATATTCTAAAAATAATATGTATTATAAGTAAATTTAAAACAAAGAGGAGAGTGGTTCTTATTTTTATTTTTGCATAAAGATAACCTCACATACATTATTAAATTATAAAAGGATATTAATCATATATAAAGAATAAAGACTGAGGTAAATGGTTTACTTGGAGTTCTCAGCAGTGCTTGATGTCATAATTATTGTAAATATTAATTGCTGTGCTAAAAATGTAAGCAAGCCGATTTTGTATTAGATGAAAAATGAAAATAGACTGTGTACTGGTAAATAGATAATCATACAAAAGTAATTGGGGTTTTAAAACCCCAATCTATTCTGCCAGCATGAGCTCGTTTGCATGTTAATCACAAGAGTGATTTCCTACTTCACAAGGAAGTCCACACTCTTTCATAACCACTTTTAATTGCATTTAAAATGATTCAGGTTTGTAACATTAGAAATGAAGGCGTATCTGTGTCAAATTAATAAAAATGTCCCTGAAAATCTTTATAGACTATAAATACTCAAATATTTTAAGGACTTCTATTTTTAATTGGAATATGTAGAGGCCTATTATATATTTTGAGTGTTATTAGTGATAGCATAGCTTTGGTACAATGTGCCAATTTTTAAAGGTAGATCACTTAAAATATAGTTTTATTATATTTTCAATTATGTGGAATTTTCTTTTAATATGAAAGTACTTACACTGAAACTTAATTTTACATTTTTACAATAAAATATGAGTTTACAATAAAAGAATGTAACATTGAAATTTTGTAGATTACTTAGTTTTTATAAATTCTTATGGCAAATGACTTCATCATTCAATCCTCCCTGGATGCACACACTCTCAGTATAAAATTTTTATGAGCAATAATAAGCTTTTCAATAACAAAATTTAATTTTGAAAGTTATTAACTATTTTCGACTATATTATTTTAGTATTAACTAAAAACATTGTATTACTAATAGTAAATATTAAAATTATCATTTAAAAACTATGAAATAAGAAAATGTGCTAAATCAAAAAATATTTTTGACTTAAAAATCATCAGTGTCATGCTTCCAGTACCAACGTAAATGATATTTTAGTGTTCATATCCTGAAAATTTATCCTACTCTGTCATACATAATAAATAAATGTCATATTAAGACAAAATTATTTATTTGCAGCACATAAGAAAGGATTGCATTTTTTGGTAAATTCACTAAGAGTGTAGTCTGATCAAATCACAAAAATACAAAAACTGAATTCTTGTCAAGATCTTCACACACGCACACACACACACATCTACATACATATTTGATGAAAAGTTTGATCATTAAAGAAAAAGTCACAATTTAAAAGGGTATATTTACCATAATCACCAGGTGTTATTTCTAATATA
The DNA here is from genome assembly GCF_008728515.1 of Papio anubis. Taxonomy (NCBI): domain Eukaryota; kingdom Metazoa; phylum Chordata; class Mammalia; order Primates; family Cercopithecidae; genus Papio; species Papio anubis. The sequence continues at coordinate 44,498,343 of NC_044979.1, read as the reverse complement.
AATGACCAAGATGATGTTTCTATAATACAGCTTTCCATGCTCTGGAGATTAAAACTACCAAAACAGATCTACTAAATTTTTCATGGGGAGGGTCCACAAGGGATGATAAGCCAATATTTCTTGTCCCATATTCCAGATGTTTTATGTAGTTCTGCATCTTTCTAAACTAAATTGCAGCTTTTCCAGAAAAAAGTGTACTATGGAGACTGAGATGAAAGGCAAGAGCTGTTGAAATGTTAATTTTACTGTCTACTGTTGAGGTCTGCTACCTTTTTTGTATTTTTTTTCTTACTCCCAGTAGCTCAGTTCTGTTTTATGAATGTTGTGGTATTTCAGTTGTTTGAAGTTTGTAAACTAAAAGCATGATTTTGACTTAATAAAATTGAGTGCCACACGGTATATGATAATGTGATAAACTTTATCTTCTGATTCCCTCTTTAGACTTTGATATAGTAAGAATGATTTAAATGTGATTGTGATCATCAGAAATATAGTAATAAATATAATTATTGTTTTGCTTTTGCTTTTTGTGAGCTTTTTTTAGAAGCTCAACAGATAATAATGTAAGGAAGTAAATGATTGGTAGAAATTACCTGTTTCTGTTGTATATTTAGTTTTACTGTTTGGAGTTTTTGCCACATCATGGGTCCAACAGAACATTTCCTGAAGCTTTACTTTATTTCAGGAGTAGCTGGGTATGGTGTTAGCGGTTATAGCCCTTCTGAGATAATCGGCCTGAGAGAGGTGTCTTGATTCTCCAGTATCAAATCCTTGCATTGGTATAGGACATGATACAGCTTTTTAATTCTTATATTCCTTTTTGTGAGTTCATAACTAATTTTGTGACTGTATTTACAAATCCCTGTGTTAAAAGAATCCAATACCCCCTTTTTTTTGGAATCTATTGCTTTTTTAAAGTCAGAGTAAGATACAGTTTTGTTTATGAGTACCTAGAATTAAAGCTCATTTATACAAAGGTCTTTTACAAGATAGGGATTCTTATACTTTTTTAATATTTTATGTAGTAGGGGAATATAATTGAGTTTATGTTTCTGCAGTAGTTCGCTTTGCCTTGATATTGCTCAGCAAGTTGTTTGGCACAATTAAAAAAAAAAAAGTCACTTTCAGTTGGCCATTTGACTTTAAATAGCAACTGGTAGTGTCTAATCTCTACAATCAATTCAGTCAAAAAACTCCAAAACTTGTTCCTTCAGTACCCAATACTATTTAAATAAAACCATTTAAACGCAATCATTTAATTAATGAAATGCCAGGAAACCATGTATTTTATTTGGGTTAGAGCTTAATAAGAAACTATGTAATAGTGATTTCTTCTGATCCCACAGTGCCATTTTATACAATTGCTTGGTTTCACTTGAAATTGTGAAGATGGTGATGTCAGTAAATTAGAGACTGAGTAGCTTGTATTATGAGGGCATCTGTGTGTTGCTATATTACCTGGAAAAAGTATGACTATAATTAACTGCATGTATAGACACACTAAGGGACATAAAGAATATATTAGCCCTTGTGTTGGTGGTCACAAAAAAATGTGCCAAAATAGATGGTAAGTATATTTTCTTTGATTACTTTCCATATCATTCAATTAAATATTTGCCATTTATTTTGTTAATTTTGTTCTTCAAATTCAGGTATGTAACTATTTTAATTCAAACTTGCTATTAAAGGTTGACATTTTCAACCTTTTGTGCAAAATAATTTTGCAAAGTGCCTCACCTAACTTTGTACAATATACAACTTGGAGGTGCTCTAACCACTGTGGTGTGGTTTTGTAGTCAGTAGCATTTGTCGATAATACTTTTCAAAGTTTACAGTTATAAAAGTTGGATATTTGTCCCATTTATTTTGCAATTAAAATATTACTCCCTGTCATTGCACCCTCACTGTGTTGCAACACCAACCTAAGAATTAAACTTCTAGAGTGTTAACTTATTCTTGTAAAAATCAGTGTGACCTTATGAGCTTCAAGGATCTCTTAAACATTCTGTGTTTGGATAGATTATCTTAATGGATGATATTTGTATAGATATTTTAATTTTAATTAAGCCCCCATACTTAAAATCTAAAATATCCTTAGAGGTAAACTAAGAGCTTCATGTACTGTAGTTAAGCTTTTTATTTAAAAAAAATTCTAATGACTGAGAAAATAAAAGAAATCTGTACTTCGTTTTAACTTACTTATCTGGAAAGCATAAATTAGTACTTAGCACTAAATAACCACATACAATATCCTCTGAACTATATCATTTTAAAATTGATGTACCCTTTATTTTCTTCTTAAAACCAAGTAATGTCAGGATCCTTAGAACTATCATATTTAGCAGCAGCCAAGATATTTATAAGCAAAGATGAGGCTGAAAGTTAGAATGGTATGAAATATGCCTAAATGCAGTGTTTTCTAACTCAGTAAGACATCATCTTTATTTTTCAGTTGCCCCCAAAGAGTAAGTATTATCATGTAGTGTCTGACATGTAGCAAAAAGATATATAGTATGTTTGGGAACAATCTTATGATTGATTGAATAAATGGAGATGGATAAATAGACATACAGAAAGAAGATAAGATAGATAAATTCATATATCCAGGGTTATTTGAAAACAAACAAAAAATCTAAAGCATGCCCAAGAGGATGATTTCCCTAATATGAACATCAAATATGTTTAAAAATAATTCATTATTTAAACAAATGCCAGTAGGTGTTGATGGCCTGTAACTACTAACTAATAGTAATCAGAAATAATGATCCATCAGGTAATTTCCATTTCTCTATCTCTTTTACTGGAGAACTGCTTTATATTTTACTTTCTAGGTCTCATTTTTTTCTTCCTAACCTAAAGAAAGATATGTTCATTCCCTCATTAGCTCACTAGACCATTTTCAGGAATATTTTCCCCTTCTTCACCTTTATGGTTTACACTTTGACCGAATCAGCTTCCAGGCCAAAATGACATTTTATAGTCTGCTCATAAACTTACCCAGCTGACAGTACTGTTGACTGCTCAAAGGAACCACTGCCAAAGTCTACTAGATTGTTATGGCTAGATTGAAAGCTGATTATCCGGAATTTAGGGTTCTATTCCTGTCCAGGAACCCAACCTCTTTTATGCCTCATTTTCCACCTTGATAAAATGGGTAACTAAGTATTTTGAGGCTGTAATATTCCCGGCCAAAGGCTTTACATAAGTGTGAGGTGTTGTTCATTGATTCACAAAGTTTTTTAAGGTGTTATTGCTCTTACTTGAGTAACAGGAAAGAACCTTCTTGAACTTGGAAAGACCAACCAATAACTTCCATTTTGACTGTTCCTTTTATTTTCTGAAGTTCAAATCAATAAACTTTCAGTGGTTTTAAATGGAAATTATTGTACAAGTACTACAAAATCATCTAAATCTCCAAATTTGTCTATAATGACATAGTATTACACATGATAGTATTTAAATAATACTTCTTAAATACTTAAACTTAAAACTTTATTCAATATAGTTAGAGTTCCAAGAATAGCCTATCGTATCTTAATTCCTGAACACAGACTTTCCTAGTCATTGGACCTTTTCATATTTTATCTTACTACATTTATAAACATATTTACTTATAAAAATGAGAAAATAGATAAATACCTAGAAGTTAGATAAATAAGAGTTAATTATGAGGTTAAATGACACCCATTTTGAAGGCTTCGAATAGCTGTTGTCAAACTGGTTTCAGATTTTCCCACTCGAAAGAGCTTGATTGATAGGTGAATCTCAAAAGTGTGTTTGTTTCACATTAAAGTTATTTTCTGTCCACTGTGGTTATTCCTGTCAAAAGCTTGTCCTTTCAACACTCTTCTGTTTGTAACTATATTCTCAGTTCATCTCCTCTGTGCCAATATTGAAAATAAATTTTAGGGAGCTTAAAAAAGGGTTTCTAGAGAAATGATTAATGGTTATATGATAATGAACCTTGTAGTCATAATATTTTATTGATTTTAACTTGTCATATCAAACCAATTTACTTAAAAGTTTACTATGTTCTTATACTCTTTAGAGAAGAAAATGTTCAGAAATCTAAAAATGCTTAAAATACTGACAACTGAATTTTGATGATATAAGCTAATCTTCAAGATAATTTATAAAGCAGTAACTTTACTGTACTTTTCTCCTTATCCCTACACCATAATTTTGGGATTAGCAAGTGTTGCTTGTTTTTAATGTCATCTCTGTAACTAAATATTGTCTGTATGAATGCGATTTGTATAATTCTTCGTGGTTTACAAACACTTCCCCATAATTACAGCACATTTTTTTCTCAGCAATTTTAAAGGGATTGCCGTCTCTGCATCTTCTCCATCTTATTCCTTGCCACCACTCCTGTGTTGTTGATGTAAATTTTGCTTAGAAAGACAAGTAAACGTACTTAAGTAACCCAGCCAGTAAGGAAAATAATTAAAAATAAAATTATTTCATGCTTATTCAAAGTTCACTGTGTTTTTACTGGCTACATTGCTGCTCATTTATGTGGAATGAAAACGTTACAAAAAGGGAGAGGTAATGCAGAAGGGCAGGAAATAAAATGAATTGGTGAAGAAGGGGAGGAAACGAGAGATAGAGTTAGGCTCATTGTACTATTAAATTCTCTACTTCCTTACATTGTTTAATAAGTGTTAGTTACATAGAAAATGAAACCAATAATGATTTATATTACGCCACAATTTTTTAAACCTATCAGTTAACTCACCCTTCAGAAGATTGTTCTTGACTGAAGGGTGATACGTAGTTTGCACGTGCACTTCTCTTACTTTAGGGCGTCTGTGCTGTCTATTGCTTCTGCCTTGAATGTATTTCTTTGAGATATCTGCATGGCTAACTCCTTTACTTTCTTCAAAACTTTGCTTAATGCCACCTTAATACAACTGCCTAGCCATGTTATTTAAAAATATAGTAGCCATTCCTTCCCTAGTTTTCCCAATTCAACTTGCTATTTTCTAACCATTCTATTTATCAGCAAATATTCTATATAATTTACTCATTTATGATGTTTATTGTCTTCCTTACCCCCATCTCCACCTGACACTAGAATGTAAGGCTCATGGGGGCAGGGATTTTTGCACATTAATTTTTTCTATCTCCCCATCTAGAATATAAGCCAACAGCAGTGATTTTTGTCTGTTTCCTTCATTGATACATGCCTAGAACATTACCTTGTATATAATTCTTGGTCAATATTTGTTTATCAAGTTGAATGTCTGTTACTACAGTACCTACATAAAAGAACTATACAACATGTTGATTACACAAGATACATACATTGTACTAATGGCATGCTACACCTGTGATTTTTGGCTTCAGTTCCATGATACTCATCAATATCTAAGCTCATGACAATGACAGGGGAAGTGGGGTAGTAGAAAACCCTATGCCCACTTTAAAAACTTTAAACTATAACTCTGTTCTTTGTTGTACACAATGACATGTTACAAAGATACAAAGACATATAATACAGCACAGCACTCCTCAGCAAGAAGAGGATTCCCCATTGTATGCCAACAATGGTTGGAAAGCATAGTATGATACAACTTTGCTCTTCATTTGAGACATTTCCACATTGTATTAGGGCACTGTGGACTATTTCGGTTAATCAGTGTTTCAAATGTAATCTGGGGTTTAGTGCCAGGTGGCATGCCTGAGACATAAAGATTTTATGGATAACAGATGTAGAGAAATGTAGAGCTTTCTCAGATTTACTGTAGACATATTTTCTTAAGAGATACATGCATAGAGTAGTTATTCTGTTAACCAATGTTTAAGATCACGAAATTGTTACCTAAATATAGGCCTTCCAAATTTTAATTGAATTCTTGTGAACTAAATGCAAACTGTTTACATTAGGGCTGAAAATAAAGGTAAAATAATCATCTGTTCAGTTTCTTTTCTATTGCCTAGTATGAGCAGAAATAACAAAATGATATTAAAGCATCCAAATTTTACATGATCTAGTGGACATACACAAATTAAAGCTCACATGCTGTGCATTCTTTTTTTAAACCACGATTTCCCTTTTCATTTTATAAAAATCTATTTATAAAAAAAGTGTATTTAAAAAGAATTGTATAAATGGAAAAATGGATTGGAAGTGAAAATATTTAAAGTTACTTTAGAGTGAAGACAATTTGTTGTGACAAGAAATATAAAACAATTTTTTAAATTTCTTTTTTAACAAATAGGAATACTAAAAATACAATTTTTGCAAGTTTCCATTAAAATAATATGTTGCAATACTTTAGTTGAATTGTATAGTTTTCTTAAAGTATTTCGGTAAAAATAAACAATAGTGAAATTGGATGTGCCCCAAATAAGATATTATTTTAAAATTGTGTAGACTGGTGACAGCCTATTAGAGTACGCAGATTCCTTATGTGGCATGAGGGAAATCATTTTATGATTTTGATAGTTGTATATTATGGTGAATAATCTTGTAATGTATCATTATGTCTGAAGTTATTTACTGTTATTCTATACCCAACTTACGATTATTTGGTCTCCATATGCTTAAACTAAAACTTCTTTCAAGGTAGTGGTTAACAGTTGTTTTCAAAGCAAATGCTAAGTCTGCAAAGGCATTCCTTAATACTTTTTCTTTCTTTCTTTTCTGGCAGTAAGAACTTGATTTGTGTTCATGTTCTGAATTTCTTTAGTGTTCCTAGTATGGCTGTTGAAATCTATACTTTATATGATCTCATTGTACTGCCTGCATTTCATTAATGGCTGATTCTGTTTAGGGCTTAGGGAGTGAAATATTTTTCATATGACACTACCCAAAATGAGTACAGTACACCAGCTGCAAAAACCACAAACCATCTGATTTTGTGGCTTTTGAGGGTGTGAAAAGTTCAATTCCTAAAGTACAGCTTATATATGTATTATACCATATGGAAGTGGGACTACTGTAGACTTAAGACAAATGTCAAAAATATTAAATTCTCATCAGTAGCCTTGTTTCAAATAAAGATGAGTAATATACTTATTAAGAATTATTTTGTGTTATATTTGACCTAGAATCACATTATACCTTTTTTAACATTTGGCTGCATAATTATAGTTTTTACAGTTATCACAAACAGCTTACATTTTATTCACAAAGATAATTGATCACTCATAGATTTATAATAATTTTTAATGATTTTTTGTTGACTGATACTATATTGTATTTCTATTATGAAATTTTAAACAATTATGATGTAGACAGTCATATAGATGTAAACTTTTTAGTTTAAAATAATTTTATCAAGAGTAATTTTAAATCAACTAATTCACATGTATTATAATAGAAAATAAATATAATTTTAGAATAATTTTGTTATTTAGTATATAATCAAAGGAAATGGAGTCATTATGTCAAAGAGATATCTGCACTCTGATGTTTATTGCAGTGCTATTTGCAATAGCCACGATATAGAATCAACCTAAGTGTCCAACATTGGATGAATGGATAAAGTAAATGTAGTATATAGACACATTTGTATACATTTAGAATGATACTATTACTGAGTGTATAGTCAAAGGAAATGGAATCGTTATGTCAAAGATACATCTGCACTTTGCTGTTTATTGCAATGCTATTTATGATAGCCAGGATACGGAATCAAACTTAAGTGTCCGACACTGGATGAATGCATAAAGAAAACGTGGTATATATACACAATGGAATTCTATTCAGCCATAAAATAGTGAAATCCTCTCATTTGCAGCATTATAGATGAACCAGGACAACATCATGTTAGGTGTGAAATAAGCCAGACACAGAAAAACAAATACTGCATGACCTCATTCATAAGTGGAATCTAAAAAGAAAAAAAAACAACAACAAAACTGGTATTATAGAAGCAGAGACTACAACAAGGTTTATTAGAGACTGGATGGGAAGAGGGGAAGAGAGGGAAGGACGGAGAGTGGTTGGTCAAAAGGGACAAAGTTACAATGAGGAGGAAGACATTCTGGTGTTCTTTTGTACTGTAGGGTGAGTAGAAGAAAGGCTTTTGAAGGTTCTCACCAGGTTATGGGTACACTCTACCTTGATTGTATCAGTATACAACACAGATATGTATTGAAATATCAAATTTTAGCTCATAAACATTTAGAATTACAATGCATCAATTAAAAATTAAATAAATAAGTTATAAAATAAAAAAGAAGTGTGATGGTTTATATATGCCTTAGGTCCTGATGTAACTGTAATCTTGCTTTACTAACAACCATTTAAACCAAGTAATAATATTTTGTAAATGTTGTTTATGAAAAACATAATCAACATTAAGGTCACTCTGTGACCTGTAAACAGTTCATATATAATTGAAATTATACTTTTGTTTTCTAGTGTTTTTCAGGGGCTTCCTTTGAAGGATAAAATACATGTATGTATGTATGTGTATACATATGTCTGTACAATACACACACATATAGATACATATACATACATATACACACATATATGTATATGTTTTGTATGAGAGGAAAAGAGTAAGACACATTCACACTCATTTTTGCATTTTATCCTGTCCTTCATAGGACACTATGTTTATTCATACTTCATAGGCACTACCAGTTTATTCCATCAATTGATCAGTAGTTAATGCTTTCACCCCAGCCACTTTCACTCTACAGCAACAGTTTCAACCTTGAAAGTTTGCATTCAGATATATATAAGACTGTGTAAAAAGGAAGTCTTAGAAAATTTCTCCAAATAATAGATATCTATCTTTGGAAAATATCTGACAAATTTATAGATGAGTATTTTGTACCTCAAGCAAGGTAGGTCACTAAAATATACTTTGTCAGTTGCCATAGTGTTGACTTCAACAACCACCTGTGGTGAAGGGCAGAGGTATGTGAATAATGCTAGGGTTGATTAAATGGCACAGGGTAGGTAATTTGTCAGAGATTATAAATAAATGCCTATTAAAATAAAATCAAGATTTTCTTGATACAAAATTCCTCTTTGGTTAATATAAATAGTACTATGCAGATTATTTAAAAATCTTGCCAATTAAAAGTAATTTTGGGTGAAAAATTCTAATTTTAATGAAACTCTAAATGGTAAAACAATTTTAAAAATTGTTAACAGAAATATAAATCTGCTACAGAACTCAAACATTTCTAGATAATCTGACATATAAAATGCCTTTACTCTTTTTAAAATCTTATTTGATAATACAGACAAGATTTTTAGTATCATTCTATTAGAGAATTATGTGGTGAATGACAGTTGAAACACAAGAGTTTTATAGCAAGAATTGTTAAAGATATTTAATTGTCTTTAGCAACATTGGTAAGTCAAATACATTAACAAACTAGCTTAAAAATTAGATCCCAATCACAGAAGTATAACTTTTTTTCTTAATATGGATGACTTCTAAGCTCACCAATCTCACCATTCTATGCCCTTTTCTTTTTTATCCTTTACTCTCTTTACTATACCTTCATTAATTGATTCATCTTTCTTTCCTATGCTTCTCTTCTTCAAGGTTTGTTTCCTTTTTCCCCTCTTGTTCTCTACTTTGTTCAAATTCTTCTCCCATAGATTTTTAGGCATATTTCATCATCTCATCAAGAATGATGGTATTCTTATACATTTATATATTCCTTTTTCCCAATTTTTCTATTTTTTTAACTTTCCATTCTGTAGCTCTGTACCAGCTGTTTCTGGTTCTTCTGGTAAAACCTGGTCTTACGGAAAGAACACTGTCCAGGATCCAAAAGACATGAGGTTGAGTGTAGTTCTGCCCCAGCTTTCTTATCTGTAAAATTGTAAGATTAAAAGAGGCCAGACTGAATTTCCTCACAGCTTTAAAATTCTATAAACTATGCTTAGGTGTTTGGAACTTTGGATGAAATTGTTAACTTTGGAAGACAGAGATGCTTTTGCAAGGGTCAGACTAAGTAACAATACCCTACCCTGCAGCAGCTTCCAGCGCCGAGTCAGATCAGCCATCAGTGTATGGGTATCAGCTTATGAGTATTCAACACCTTGCCTCATTTTTTTCTGAAAACGAAATGGGCCAGATGGAGTCCAGAATCTTGTGGCAATATAAGGACCTAAATATATTTCAAAGCTAGACTTTTAAGATTCTATTTTCGAACAGTATCTAAATAATTGTTGTTATATGTCATATAGAATAAGATACTATTGTGGAGGCAGTTTCAGACATTGTTCCTGTCCCATCAATGCTTGTGACTTTACTATGTTTTTTTTTTTTTTTTTCTGTATTCCGCAACTCACCTAAAATTAACTGTAGACATGAAATGCAACTAAGAACCATTTGAAGCAAATGGTGACTGTATTTTAATAATCATGGCATTTCACTAAAAGTCTTTCTAATAAATAAAAGCCTAGTGTTTGATAGTGGGAATATACAGGATTAAGTAATAAAATTCAAAGGATAAGACATTACCGATACTATGAGATAAGAATGATTATCATTCCATTTTAGAGATGAGGAAGATGAGGCTCAGAGGTTGAATAATGAGTCCAAGGTCATAAACCAAGGAACTGGTGAAGCAGGAAAATATCCAGAGTCTGTATTTTAATTCATAGGCTATCTTCCCATTAGATTAAAAAATAGCTTTTTAGCTTTTGTCATTTATTTGGTGTTTCTCTTTGGCAGTAGATGTTTGATTGTATGATATTTAAAATATCCTAAAATTGTTTCTAAGGTATTTTTTAAAGGAAATAGGATTTTCCTCAAGGTGTATTTTGATTGCTTCATTTACTTCACAAAAAAACACAGGGGTGTGTGTGTGTGTGTGTGTGTGTGTCTGTGTTTTGTCTTAGATCTTCACCCGTGTATTAGCATGTTTTATAGTCAATTAAATGTGAAAATAGAAGGAATAATAATTTATGGAGATGCATACTGGTATGGATAGGGTTTATTAATTAAGTCAATTAGTGTCTAAAGTCCTAGGTTAATCCAATTTGTTACACTTAGAATGTTTCTGAATCATAAAATAATTGTGTAATTATGAATTACACATTGATTAGGGTGATTTCAAAGAATGACCATAGTTGGACTTTGGGGGTGTCTCTTGAGGAAATGCTATATTACAGAATTCTGAACTAATTCAAAGGGAAAATAGCTTTAAAAGTCACTAAAGATCTACGTAGCACTGTATAACAAGAAATAAATAGTCTGTCAAAAACTAGCCACACATAAATATATCTTGAATGAATAAAAGAATAAATAGACATGAAAAATGGATGTTTTTTTATTTTTATTTTTATTTTACTTTAAGTTCTGGGATACATGTGCAGAAAGTGCGGGTTTTTTACATAGGTATACATGTGCCATGGTGGTTTGCTGCACCTATGAACCCGTCATCTAGGTTTTAAGCCCCTCATGCATTAGGTATTTGTCCTAATGCTCTCCCAACCCTCCCCCCATCACCCAACAGGCCCTAGTGTGTGATATTCCCCTCCGTGTGTTCATGTGTTCTCATTGTTAATCTCCCACTTATGAGTGAGAACACGCAGTGTGCAGATGTATAAGATTTATGTTTCCTTAAGTAACTTGTTGCTGATGCTATTTTTAATACTTTTATTGAACTTTTTTTTTGTATGAGTCTGTCTTGTCTTTATTTAATGTAATTTGCAGGGTACTACTAACGTCACTTACATTGAAACTAGCATGGTCCCTTGATTGATTAATCTCCCTCACATAAGAGCCTCAGCTGCTGTTTCAGGAGTCCTTCAATATATAGTTGCCTCTAATTTCAGAGACCAGGAGCAACTAAGAAGGCAAAGATTTTTGAAGGGACCTACAGAAATCAACTTGGACCCTTCTTGTATTGATAGATACATCTCATCTAAATAGCTGATATGGGTCATTCTGCTACAATTTATTTGTATTCAAAATATCCTTTTTTTAATTATATTTCTTTTTACAGTTGTCCTTCAGTATCCGTGGGGGCTTAGTTCAAAGACTCCCTCACATCCCTGCAAATTCCAAAATCCAGGGATGCTTAAGTCCCTTATAAAAAATGGTGTAGTATTTGCATATAACCTACACATATACTTCTGTATATAATTCATCATCTCTAGAGGACCTAATACAATGTAAATGTTGTTACACTGTATTGTTTAGGAAATACTGACAACAAAAATGTCTATACATGTTCAGCACAGACACAACCATCTATTTTTTCTCAAATATTTTCTATCCACCGTTTGTTGAATCCATAAATGCAGAACCCATGGACACAGATGGCCAACTGTATGGTGTTTAATAGCAAAGCCCATGTCTGTTGCAATGGGATTAAACCAATAAAATAAACTTGTGTATTTTTTAAAACATAGAACTATTAGAATAAAGAACAATTTATACTGATACTATTTTCAAGATACCTATAGAATGCTACTGGTAATTTTGTCATTGTATCATATCAACTGAAGACTTAGTAACTATGTTGCATATTAAATGTAAATACCTGACAGTAATGTATTAAAAAAGCAGAAAGCATTCTGTATCTCTATTATATAATATTCTTTGAATGTGCCATAAAGCACATTGGTGCTTTATAATCCAAATAAAACTACAACTCAATCCAAACTTAGTTGCTTTTGCTTTATTTTCTTAAATTGTATCAAATATATTTTTACAATAAATATATATTAAGTTTTATCAAATATATTTTTCTTCTCTGTCCCCATAAAAAAGTATGATAAAGTAATAATTAGTTTTCTATAGTGTCACAATATGAAATTATAAATCTGTGCTCATTAAAACAAATCATTCTATAGTATATTATCTTACAATATGTAGTAAATGTTAATGGCACAGTAGAATAATCTGTATGAGTGTTTTTAATATCTTTTCCTTCATTATTATGGAGATGCTTGAAATTAATGTCATAATCAGATACATCAAATAGCAACATGATTTTAAAAAGCCCATGTCTTTGAAAAAATGATTAAGTTATTTCAGTATAGTACTATATTATTCTAATATCAGGTGTAAAAAGATGTTGTATAGTATGCACTAATTATATGTCAGATGTTAGTTCCATGTCTGAACCAGATGCAATTTTAAGAAAACTGAGTTAGAACCAGGTGCAGTGTCTCATACCTATAATCCCAACACTTTGGGAGGCTGAGTTGGGTGGATTGCTTGAGCCCAGGAGTTCAAGAACAGCCAGGGCAACATGGCAAAACCCCATTTCTACCAAAAAAAAAAAAAAAAAATAGCTGAATGTGGTGGGGCACACCTGTAGTCCCAGCTACCTGGGAGGCTGAGGTGGGTGGATCACCTGAGCCTGGGAAGTCAAGACTACAATGAGCCATGGTCACAGCACCACACTCCAGCCTGGGCAACAGAGTGAGACCCTGTCTGAAGAAAAAAAAGAAAGAAAAGAAAAGAAAGGAGAATGAACGAAAATTGAGTCAGAAGGGTCATATTTGCTGTACTTTGGGCCTCATGATCTTCACACTGTGCTCACTTAAGCTTTGTTGTGGAAATCTACCCAGTGACTAATCCAGTGGCAGTATCAATAACATAGACCAACAGCATAAATTCCTGTATAAATTTACTAGGACTGCTGTAACAGTCTGACAATTTTCAACAGGCTCTTACAGAACTCTTAGAAAACTAACAGACTAAGTAGCTTAACAACATAATTTTAATTTTTTCACAATTCTGGAGGCTGTAAGTCCTTGATTCAAGTGTTGGCAGCGTTGGGTTCCTCAGACTTTTCTTCTTAGCTTGTAGTGTGTTTTCACATCATCTTTCCTATTTACCTGTCTGTGTCTAAAGGGCCCACACTAATGACCTCATTTTAACTTAATTGACCCTATAAACATCCTGTCCCTAAATACAGTCACATTCTGAGGTACCGAGGGTTAGACTTCAACTATAATTTTTCTTGAGGGGTGGGCGCAATTTAGCATCTAACAATGGGTCTTAGAGTTAGAATAATTCTGATAGTTTAAAATTTATATTTACAGTGTTCTTGACAGTACACAGTTTTCTAACTGGAAGTCACAAAGTCTAATTTGATGGACCAGGAAATAATACTCCTGAATTCTTCAACCCACTAGATAATGGGCAAGAAGAGGCTTTCTTACCCTATCTGCAATGAGGTTGGACTTTAGAGAAGTAACTAATTCCTATCAAATAGGATAGGTTTTCTTCATAGACTCTATATCAGCCTCTCACCACTGTCCATAAGACAATCCTTTAGTCCTACAAAAACCTGCAAACTTTTTCCTATCCTGGCATGACAGATATCTTATATCAGTGTTTTCGTTGCCCATACAAGTCCTTTTTGTCAAGATTGCTATCTGAAGTTTTATTGTTTTATTCATGTGTAGATGATCTTCTCCTCCAGGGCTCCCTTTTTTCCCACAAACTTTTCCTCAGATAGCCCTACTATGTGGTCATTTGTTAATCTGTATAGGAGCCTCTTTTTTTTTTTTTTTTTTTTTAAATCTATCACAGCTCTATCTATCACAGAGATTGGAGGCAGGTTGAGTGTCATCCTAGGTCTGTAAGCCAGCGTGGAATGAAGGATGATATTCACGCACTTCCAAGCACAATTCTGAACCCAGTAGTGACAACGCCAACCCCTTTTCCATTATGAAAGCAGATTGGGATTTACATGAGAATTGTATCAGTGTGAAATGAAACAACATTCAGTCCACTCCATTTCTTTTAAAAATCATCCATAAATTTTGACACTTTCTCTAATAGCACTTTCCTTCCTATGGGCCTCATAAGTATCTGACACTTCCTTCTAAAGAGATAAATCACTCCTTCTTAGAGCATTTAACTGGATGTCTTTCTACTCCTCCTCTCTACTGTCATTTACTTATCTCTAGGTCACTTTGTATATTCCATTATGATACTGGTGCATAGCTCATAGTCTTCTGCCCCAATCTACCTCTCACCATCACACCTGGTGGTTTTTGTGTTCATGTGTATAACCCATCTCATACAATAAGGAGATCATCTCTGCATTCTATATTAACTTTGACTCCTATGCTGGTTAATCTTATGTGTTAATTTGACTGGGTCAAGGGATGCCCAAAGAGCTAGTAAAACATTATTTTGAGGTGCGCCTGCAAGGCTGCAAGGGTGTTTCTGGATAAGGTTAGCTTTTGAATTAGTAAACTCAGTAAAGGAGATCTATACTCACCAGTCATGTTGGGCATCAGCCAGTTCTTTGAGTGCCCAAATAGAATAAAAAGGCAGAGAACAGGGGAATATGATTCCTGTTTGAGCTGAGACATCTATCTTCTCCTGCCCTGGGGTATTGATACTTCTGGTTCTTGGGCATTTGGACTCATACTGAGAATTACACCGTCAGATCCCTTCTGGGTTAGCAGGCATTTGGACTCAGACTGAATTATGCCACTAACTTTCCTGGTTCTTCAGCTTGCAGATGGCAGATCGTGGGACTTCTCGGACTCCATAATTGTGTGATCCAATTCCTATAATAAGTCTGTCACACATACTCATATATATGTATATATAAAACCTTCATATCTATATCTATATCTGTCCTATTGGTTCGGTTTCTCTGGAGAGCCCTGAATAATACAACCCCCTTTCTCATTCATTTTTCTGCTATACCTGGTTGGCAAAATGCCAACAGTGATGAATGAAGAGGTACTTTCTCTCCTCCCCTTACCTAGACTGTCAAGGAGGAACAAATAAGCTTAAATCTCTTCCATCTTAAAAATGGAGGTCTCTCTGGATCCTGAAAATGTCATTTCAATTCTACCTTATTCCCTTCAAGTCCAGGTCTTTAGATGACATGTTTCTTCTGCCTCCCCCTATATTATATAAGTTTGTTAAAGGAATTAATGGACTCTATGAACACACCTGCTCAGTTGTTTTTAATCTGTTAAAAGTTTTGAAATCACATATGCGTGAAAAAAGGTTCAAGTGACATTTCTGATAGTTTTAAAAATATGAGATATTTTGAAAAGGTATATATTCTAGACAGAGTATGTATAATCACCACTTTGATGTACACATTTATTGAGAATTATTTTCATATTTGTAAATAAACAAGCATTGCTATTGCTTTTTCTATCACTGTTTGCAATACTGAATTCTGCTCTTTGAAGACATGTCATCCATTTATAATTATTTTACGATATATGACATATCTATAACTACTATTCTAACTTCTGTGGTGATAGAGTATTACACTAGATAAAAACAAACATACACTTTTGTCATGGTCATCAGATGTAGCCCTTCTCACCTTTTAATGTTTAGGGAAATAAAAATAATGGGCACTCTTTCGGGAACATGTCGAGCCACTAGGAACTGAGCATCTAGCTTGACCTCTATGGGCCCCTCTGCGGAGTCAGAAAGTACCAGGTGAGTTTGGCCTCCACAGGTGGTTCAGATCTGGAATGAGATCAAACTTGGCTCTCACTTTGATTTCCTTGTCCCAAGGGGAGGCTGGAGCTACTTGAGGCTTTTTGGCTTAGAGCGTGTTCTATAAAGGAGCCAGAATATGCAGTAACCATATCTGTGGTGTTTACTTTTGTTCTAGAGAAATAGAAATAAAGAATTCACTTTAAAATAATGCACTTAGGTCAGAAATCAAGTGTAATAATTTCTCTGAAGACTTTTCCTGTTTTCTATGGCTCAGATGAGACTTTTTTTTTCAGATGATCCAGAAGGCTGGACCTGTATTTTGGATCTATATTTTAGTAAACTGAAACATGTTACAGAGCTGATTCTTATCTGTAGCAAGTCATTTATTTAGTTTAAAACAACAACTAACCTTTGGATTTATATACCATCTGGGAGCACAAACCTGATTTTGTGTATCTGTATAGAGCAAATAATGACTAATATGATGGCCAGGGCTAGTTGATGAATAGGGTGACTGGCATTGCTTCTTGCATCCATGGAAAAGGTACATCTTTACCCATTTTTTAAAAATGCCCTTTTATACCTGGTTCTCCTAGTGTCCTAGGCTCCCTGCTTTGTTATTTTGGCCATTAGCTTTTCAGCATGGATAATTATTTTGTTTACATTGTGGGAATTCACATGCCAGGATTTAAAAGTGATACCTCTGTTCAACTACTTCTACCCTCATTCGATGAATTTCTAACTTTTAAAAAATAATTTTACTTAGTTGCTGTTATTGTAGTTATCATTATCTTCATCACTATTATTACCTAAGTGCCTCCTTTGAATTCCACGGGACTAAACGGCTTTCCCCCTTAGACAGGCCCAAATTATAAAAACGAGCCTTGTTGTTCTGTCATAGTAATACATAAATAAGTTGGTAAGTAAGTAAATAAATAAAATGTGTCTTCTAGTACTTGGAGTAGTTTCCAGTTTTTGTTAAGCAACTGATTTTAGTCTTACCACATACTTTGCATATTGTTAATTTTGTGTGCTACACAGGTTGGTCTAGTGACTAATCTGGGAAATAATTTCATGAAATGACTAATCATCATCTTATAAGCTACATGATATAAAGACCATTCTGTTAATTCGGGGTCAAGCCAGATGCTAAGGCAGGAAAGTGGTCTCTCTGTGGCTAAAACTAAAAAGGTAAAATTGAGAAATTAAATGAGGATTCCAGGAAATAGCACCTCACGGAAGTATTTCCAGGAAGTAACACCTACTCACTTAGAGGGTGAGGAATGATTATTAGTTGCTATTAATGCAAACATCATCTGTGTAAGAATGGGCAAGGTTGAAAGCTTGGGTTCAAAAGCAAGGAAAGCTTTGTGAGTACCACATGTTCTTGAAGATTTCTTAAATGATATTAGAGAGAGTAGTAGAGGAATATTTTTATCAATTAAACTACTACAACAGAGACATCCTTCTAATATTAGTCAAGGCTAAGGAATGATAATTATTACTCAAAACAAAGACAGGACATTCCCTGGCTTTTGTAGATGTAGATACTTATTAAATTATATTTCTGGATTGAATGAATGAATACTTATTTAGAAACATAGAGAAATAGGGCTATTCCATAGTAGTTATTCAAACCTTTTTCTACCCTTATGGTCTTTGATATTTAACTGTATTATGTGGAGAGCGGGCAATTTTGGTGACAAAGAGCATATTTCACCATTTGCCAATAGGAGAATGAATCTAAATGAGAAGCCTTGATCAGAACTTTTAGAATTGCTTGGAAGAGATACGGTTTTACTCTCCAGGGTGTTGCTGTTTTTTCTCTGACTTGATTAACTCTGTAAGTAAATGCCATCAGATTTTTTTCCTGGCCATTTGAAAACTCTGATAAAGGATTCCAAAGATAGACTCATTTGCTGGGAATTTTTCATAATAGTACTTATTGTTACATATATTTTGGGTGCTTAGCCAGCACAAAGTAACACCGTGTCTTGAAAAAATACTGTACGTAAGCTAGGAAGTTAGAGACTGCTGTCACCTAGGATAAATTGGAAAGTTACAGGCAATGCAGTTCAAACGATGAAAAATATTAATAGAGACGTATTGATTCAGCCATAACTAGAAATCAGGAATTACGTTGGGCTTCAAGGGTCATTTGCCTTATTGGTTCAATGATGTCATTAAGGATCTGTCCACTTTGTTTACCATATCCATTCTCTTCATAATCTCAGCCTTGTCTTAAGGCTAATCCTAAGGCTGTTTCCCTTTGGTGGTTGTGAAATGACTGCCTACTACTCAAAGGACCACATGGTTCTTTGGCTACGGCTTAGGAGAGAAAGCTTTCCCAGAAACTAGAGAGTTTATTTTTTTGGAAGCCTTCAGTAAATGACTTCTTCACTCTCAGTGAGCAGAACTAGGTTGGATGGTATCCTAAGGAATTAGTTGTCAGATACTTTAACTCCATACAGGATCGATGGATACTTGGATGTCTACCTTGATTTTTTTCCCCCAACATTTATTCCACTGAATATTCTACTGAATAGCAGCAATGCAGTTTGTAGAATTAACCTTAACTTCATTAGTCTAAGAGTAATGCTATCCTCCTTGCCTTCAACCGACTCAGAAATTGTCATGTGACCCAATTTTGGTCAATAAGAAATGAGGACAGATAGGCTGGAGGCCTCTAGGAAAGTTCTTGTTTTGTTGTTCTTGATAAAGAGTGTCAAGAGATGTGATCCTCCTTTGATATGGTTTGACTGTGTCCCCACCCAAATCTCATCTTGAATTGTAGCTCCCATAATCCCCACATATCATGGGATGGACTGGTAGAAGGTAATTGAACCATGGGAGCAGGTTTTTCCTATGCTGTTCTCATAAGAGTGAATCAATCTCACAAGACGTGATGATTTTATTAAGAGCAGCTCCCCTGAACACACTTTCTTGCCTGCTGCCATGTAAGACAGTGTCTGCTCCTTTTTTGCCTTCCACCATGATTGTGAGGCCTCCCCAGCCATGTGGAATAATGAGTTAATTAAACCTGTTTGTCTTTATAGATTACCCAGTCTCCAGTATTTCTTCATAGCCTTATGAAAATGGACTAATACAGTAAATTGGTACCAGTAGAGTGGGGTGCTGCTATAAGGATACTCAAAAATATGGAAGTGACTTTGGAACTGGGTAACCGGCAGAGATTGAAACAGTCGAGAGGGCTCAGAATAAGACAGGAAAATGTGGGAAAGTTTGGATTTCCTAGAGACTTGGAGGGCTCAGAAGACAGGAAAATGTGGGCAAGTTTGGAGTTCCTAGAGACTTGTTGAATGGTTTTGACCAAAATGTCCAGGCTGAGGCGAGCTCAGATGGAGATGAAGAACTTATTTGGACCTGGAGCAAAGGTGATTCTTGCTATGCTTTAGCAAAGAGACTGGTGGCATTTTGCCCCTGCCCTAGAAATTTATAGAACTTTGAACTTGAGAGAGATGATTTAGGGTCAGAAGAAATTTCTAAGCAGCAAGGTGTTCAATAGGTGACTGGAGGTTCTTAAAAGCATTCAGTTTTATTCATTCACAAAAATGTGGATTGAAATTGGAATTTATATTTAAAAAGGAAGCAGAGGATAAATGTTTGGAAAATGTGCAGCCTAGTGATGCAATAGAAAAGAAAAACCCATTTTCTGAGGAGAAATTCAAGTAGGCTGCAGAAATTTCTGTAAGTAACAAGGAACCAAATGTTAATCACCAAGACAATGGAGAAAATGTCTCCAGGGCGTATCACAGGTCTTCACAGCAGCCCCTCCCATCACAAGCCAGAAAGCCTCGGAGGAAAAAATGCTTTTGTGGTCGAGGCCCAGGGCCTTGCTGCTTTGTGGAGTCTGGGGACTTGGTGCCTTGCATCCCAGCCATGGGTGGAAGGGACCAACTCACAGCTCAGGTCATTGCTTCAGAGGGTGCAAGCCCCAAGCCTTGGCAGCTTACGTGTAATACTGAGCCTGCAAGTGCACAGAATTCAAGAATGAAGGTTTGGAACCTCTGCCTAGATTCCAGTGAATGTATGGGAATGCCTGCATGTCCAGGAAGAGGTGTGCTGCACAGGCAGAAGGCTCACGGAGAACTTCTGCTAGGGCAGCGCAGAAGGGAGATGCGGGGTGGGAGCCCCCACAAAGGGTCCTCACTGGGGTATTGCCTAGTGGAGATGTGGGAAGAGGGCCACCGTCCTCCAGAATCCAGAATTGTAGATACACTGACAGCTTGTACCATGGGCCTGGAAAAGCTGCAGACACTATAAACACCAGCCTGTGAAAGCAGCCAGGAGTGGGTCGGTACCCTGCAAAGTCACAGGGTCAGAGCTGTCCAAGACCATGGGAACCCAACTCCTAGATCAGCATGACCTGGATGTGAGGCATGGAGCCAAAGAAGATCATTTTGGCACTTTAAGATTTGACTGCAGCACTGGACTTCAGACTTGCATGGGGCCTGCATCCCTTTTGTTTTGGCCAATTTCTCCCATATGGAATGGGTGTATTTACCCAATGCCTGAATCCCCATTGTATCTAGGAAGTAATTAACTTGCTTTTGATTTTACAGGCTCGTAGGTGGAAAGGACTTGACTTATCTCAGATGAGACATTGGACTGTGGACTTTTGAGTTAATGCTAAAATGAGTTAAGGCTTTAGGGGACTGTTGGGAAGGCATGATTGGTTTTGAAATGTGAGAACATGAGATTTGGGAGGGGCCAGAGTGGAATGATATGGTTTGGCTGTGTCCCCACCCAAATCTCATCTTGAATTGTAGCTCCCATAATCCCCAAGTGTCATGGGAGGGACGTGGTGGGAGGTAATTGAATCATAGGGATGGGTTTTTGCCATGCTGTTCTCATGATAATGAATACATCTCACAAGATCTAATAGTTTTATAAAGGGCAGTTCCTCTGCATCTACTCTCTTGTCTGCTGCCATGTAAGACCTGCCTTTGCTGCTCCTCTGCCTTACACTATGATTGTGAGGCCACCCCAGCCATGTGGAACCATGAGTCAATTAAACCTCTTTTTCTTTATAGATTACCCAGTCTCAGGTGTGTCTTCATAGCAGTAAGAAAATGGACTACTACATCCTTCCTTTTTTTTTTTTTTTTTTTCACTTCACCTTCCTTTCACCCTTTTTGATAAAAAACAAGAAAGAAGTGTTTTGCCTTGATTTATCCTGACAACCATGTTTTGACTGTGAGGAAAACCTGATTTGGAATAAGCCCAATTTTATGAAGGCTTGTTGATATTATTATATCACTAAGTCAGTCTACTCCCAAACCTTCCCTATTACTTCTGAATTTCCTGTTGTGTGAAACTAAGGTTCTCTCTTCCTTAACCCAGGAAATTTGGTTTTCTGATACTTATGAACAAAAAAATTTCTAAGCATTGTAACATTAGGGCCAAATATTCGTTATCAGGAAAATGGAAAATTGGTGGTAGAAAGCTAGTACATTCACAGCCTAAGATATATTCTAAGATATACAGTCTATAAGATAAGTTGTAAAGCCTAAGTTTAAGATACAGAAAATATAATCAGCTTTCAATCATCCAAACTAATAAAGATGAGCCAAATAGCATGTCACCTAACTTTTCAAACCATTCAGAAATTGTTTTTATTTGCTTTGGGTATTATTTGGCATTTCATGGACAACTTAAATACTTTATGCTCTTAAAACCAATCAGTGAATATATATTTAAACTTTACTAGCAAGTGCTGATAATTTTTTGGTTTGTTTAGTTTCACTAACACAGTGTTGGAATAGGACACCATCATTGCCAACTAAGATAGAACTGCCCTGCCTTTCTTTCTCTTCAGATTATTTTCTGTTCCTCTAGTTAAAGCAATGGTTTGGTTTCAAAGGTCTCTCATCAGAGAAATGTTAGGGAAATATGAATAAACATTAGGGACAGTACTCAAATCATGATCAAACTATATAATAAATTATATTTGGTCTTAAATGTCAATAAGAACTTGAAAGCACAATTTGCCTAGGATAATTAAGAATTGATTTTAGTCTCGTGTAAGAAAGTAGAGAAAAACATGCAGGAGAATGCCTCAGTGGACTTAAATTCTTCTAACCAATATAAAAGGATGGCTGACAGTATAAAAGGAAAGATGATGTTGGGAGGTAGTTGCCATATTAAATTAGAGTTTAAATAGGCCAAGAAAGAAAATCCTAGTTATAGTCAGAAAGAGACTATATGCTTTAGGAAAGGAGATTTCAAATATAATTTGTTCAGCCATAATGTCTTAGTTCTGTGCCTAAGAAAACTTAAATTGTGAAAGTTATTTCAATGGGGCAAAAAGTTTTATGAGTAAGAGAGCCAACAAGTTTTTTTTCATAGAAATTTTAGAAATACTTTTTTATAGCAATTAACATATAGTCACAAAACTCAGTAAATTTAACCTTTGATAACATCTTAAGTCCTTCTCTTCACTTTTTGCCTTGTCATTAATTCAAAATGTTTTAAACATTATTAAAAACTTGTTTGCAAAGTGTTATGAAAGCATAGTAAAAGTCCACTCCAAAAAAAGCAGCTAAGTGGCTTATGGAGTGCATTTTTCCCCCTAGACTTGATCTGCTAGTTCTTGATAAAGATTGAAAAGTAAACTGGAATGGGCTGTGTAATGTGAATAATATTTCTAGGTCATTAATTATTTCTTTTAGTTACAAATATTTGCTATAGGAACAATGCTGAAAGATCTGAATGAGCCCAGAGCCAAAAGTGCTGAAAGGGAACTTGGATAAAGGTGGAAAAAAAGGTTCAAAAATAAAATTCGAATAATGTTGATATGATGAAACTGTGGTGGCCAGGGAGGGGAGAAGGAGTAGAACACTGGTGTTTCTAAAGAAAGAGACAAATGTAAAAAATACAATTAACTTATAGTTAAAGGTTAATAAAAAATTGAGATTCATAATCATGAGAAAAGTATCAAGGACAGCAAATGTAAGACTAATGTAAGCTTACAAAAATGACAAAGAAAATATAAGCAGATATTTTTGAGCTATGTTCAAATCAAAAGAACAATGAATAACCTTAAAGCTTAGGACAAACGGTGTGGTACTTATAGATCATGGTTACAAAGTAGAATTCCAGTTCTGAGTCCTTTCTTCTCAGTTAAGGATAGTGAACTACAGTTGGAATTGGTAGAAAACAAAACCAACCAACCAAACAAACAAACAAAACATGTTTCAGATGAATACTATGCTAAATGAGCAACAGTGAGACAGAATGCCATGCTAAACAACTTATGGTTATCCCAGAACAAAAGTGGGTGATGCCTGAGATATGAAAAATTGAAAGAATTTAAACACTGGAGATGAGCTCAAGGGGCATATTTTTTAAAACAGGGAAGCTGGATACTTAAGCAGAACTTCCATATTGGTCTAGTGGTTTTGATAATTAAATAGAAGGTTTGTGAGCCTTCAGAAGTGGTGGTGTTACTAGACACCAAAATGTTTTTCAGTAAGCATATGCTATGAAAAATCAAACTTTTGAAAAATATGCGTTCAACGCTAAAGGTATAATTATTTTGGATTATAGCAAGCATTTTCACAACATCTTTGAAAATATGTAGGTGAACAAGTGAGGGGAAAAAGACGAGGGAATTAAGAGGAACGTAGCTGTTTGGATGAGAATACTCAAAGATTACGTGTTAAAGGGTGGATGACAACTGGAAGAGATGATTGACATGGCAGAGGCCCTATCATTTTCAACATTTCTCAATGACTTTGGGTGAGAAAAAAATAGATGTGACTATCAAATTTAAGTATGATACAAAGGTGGGAGGAATAGTTAATATAATTCTTATTCAAACAGATCTCAATGGGATAATAGATCAAAACAAAGAAAGTAAAATGTAGTAGAGATTCATCCATTTTTCTACTCTGTATCCATTTATTAAGCACCTTTTATGTGCAAGGCACTTGGTTTGTTCCTAAAGAGGCAAAGATAAGACATGATCCTGATTTAGAAGTGTGGAAGAGAAGACATTTTAACATTCATTACAATTAAAGATAAACTCCACTATAGTATATGCCTGTACAAATTGTTATGGAAGCTCAGGGTTGTGAATAAATAATGCATTGAGTGCAAAATACCTGACATAGGATTTTGGATGACTTGTAAAGTAGTAGGCATCCTTAGTTTAATGTTATGTGGGGAAAAGTATGTCAGTGGCATAAGGCAAGTGTCTTAAAATATAAAAGCATTAACATTATAATGTTTAAACAAAGTAAATATGTATTGTTTTATTCGGTTCCAAGCACACCTTTCAAAAGGATCTGATTAGAAATGACAGACAAATATGCACAGAGATGTAGAACCAAGAGGGGTTGGCAACTAAATAAATTCTCTTTAGAGTTAATGAAGAAAAAACGCAACATCTGAGTAAATTATAGCTACATAATTTTTTTCATGTTGCACATTTTTAAACTCTTGATCTTTTAAAACATGCTAGATTAAAGATGCTTGCAATGCTATCCTAAGATATCCTCTGATTCAGACTTTGCCTTCTTTCCTATCCCTTCCCTTGCTCCTGCTGTTTGTATGTATAGTGTATGTTTGCGTATACGTGTATTTTTTTTTAATTACATCAATGGCAAGGGAGCAAACTTATCATTGATAAGCACTAGACTTGCTGTTCCTGTCTATAAGAGATACTTGCTTGTAGGTCTTCAGTAATTTTCATTAAAAATATTTTGTTAGACTTTTATTTAATTCAAGTCCTTCCTTTTAAGGGGCATTTCATTTTAAAGTTGACTTTAGCCAACTGAATTAAACTCTGTCCTAACTTTATGAATTAACCTTAAGTACTTAATTTCTTTTTGGAGCTAATTTTCCCCTTCAATTCTCTACTAGTTTCATTGTAGTGATGGTAGTGTTGAATTTCATGAAATTTGTTCCTCATAAAATTTAACACATATATTAAAGGTTGGTGATAGTATACTTGGCTTGGTGAGGTATACATTTATTTTAATCAATGGCCAGTTAGCTCACTTAGCTACCCATATTGTTAATGAAGTGGAGGTCATGAATTTCATCCCAGTGCAGGCCAGCAAGCTTCTCTTTGTTATGTGGCACAGGATACGCCCCTCACCCCAGCCAGCTGGCTGGCAAATGTGTGCAGTTGGTGACAAGGAGAACTGGGTGAGACTATGTAGATGGATTGGTGCAAATTCGTCACCATAGCTAGGAAAATAACCCTGAGCAAATGCCTTCCTAATGGACAACACATGGTTGTTTATATTCAGCTGAATTACAGATATATAGTTTGCTGTTAATCTTACTTCCAGAAAATCCCACTTTTATTTAATAGATAAAATGCTTTCTTCCTTTAAAATTTATTGGTTTAAAATTTTAAAACTATATTTGATAAATATTTTGCATTTTGTTCTCATATCATCTAATTATTTCACATTTAGATTTCCATTGCTTTTTAGAACAGTGTGGATTTGCAGTAGTCTCATTTAGTTTTTGAGGAAGGTGATGGGCAAAAATCACATGATTTTGGTGAGAGTAAATCAGTCTGTACTGAATATTAATCATGAAAAAATGTTAAATCAAGCACATAATCTTTGGCTAGTGGCATTCAGACATCTCCTCCTCTGCATTTATTAGTATGATTTGGGTAAAAGAGTAAATTTAGTATTGTCTTGATATTTGGAAGTCTGTGTGCTTTAACCAGCACAAATTAAATTAAGCTATTCACTACTTTCAAAAAGGGTGCTTAATAATGTTGAGTAAGCTTTCAAACTCAGTTTACTTCAGCATATGCTAATTACTCTCATCTAATCATGCTGTATCATGTAATTAATATGAACATAGCTAGGATTCACTTTTAATTTTTTTTTCTTTCTGCAGGCTCTTAGACAAAATAGCATGACTTATATTTAAAAATTACAATTTAACAAACCAAGTCTAACTTTTCCTTTAAAGGCAGTATATATTTCAGTTTGTCATCTCAGACATTTTGTAAGAGGTGACCTTAGCATAATTGTATACATTGTATTTTTTTAAATGTGAGTTTGATTTAATACAGCAGAACCCTATTTTATTATTTCAGCCTAATTAATCAGCATATATCAAAACCTTAGTTTTAGAATACATAGATTATAGAATGTACACAGAGAATTCCTGTTAGACTCAAAATGGCTCTTTTGAACCTATTCGTGATTTTGATTCTAATACTAAATGTAAAATATAAATGTTAAAACTGAGCACCACTATTGGTAAGGAAGTCTGAGAGCCATGGAATATATAATTATCTGGGCTTTTCAGAAATTAAAGCTCTGCAGTTTTCATTGTATGATTTTTTACATTGAAATGACTTCTGTGTTTAGAGAAGATTAATCTCTTTAGATCTCTAAAAGACCATTTCAGACCACTAGAGTCTAACAATGGCCCTTTACTAAGATTTTTTAAGTTGTTTCAATCTAATTTTTACAATAAGCTGTGGCGCAGTACGATTGATAGCAACCGTAATGTAGATTTCTTTTTATGAAAAAATGTAGTTTCAGAATTTCCCTATAGAAAGTACTTAGTACTTCTCATACTTGATTGCCAAAAAAACAATTACATCTGTACCGTCTATGGCTATTTGACATACCGTACAAAAAGAAATATATTTAATTCTTCAGATTTTTTTGTGGAAACTTAGGAATGTGCTACTAATCATTTCCCCCCAAATTCCTATTTTTATGAGTTTTGGGGTTTTTACAGTCAGTATGAATTTTTCTGTCAGAGTACAGACCCATTGACAATACAATCATTTAAAAATATAATTACTTTCACCTGTTTAAATAAGTAAAATCCATGCAGAAAAACGTGTGCAAACTACCACAGGAAGTAGTAGAACTCATGCTCAAGGAAGGCTTTCCAGGCATCTTTTTTGTCCCTTGAGGTGTTTATGTCCTTTTAGAGGCTATATGGATTTGGTCTATAGCCACAGATTTGTGACTAAATGGCTGTGTGATCGAAACTACTAAACAGTAATAAGGCTTGGTAATAGCTGTTTGAGGTTTATTTCAAAAGCTTCATGTCTAATCTCATTAGAATACCTATGGGTACAAATGTTATTTTTCCCTTGTGTGTTCTAACCGTAGAGTAAATGATGGATCATAATTAATGCACTAAAAAGACACATTTTGCCTTTGTTTTTATGTTACAATACATAGTTCATGTAAACCTAACAAATATGAATATTTTCTTTTCGTTTTTTGTTTTGTTTTGTGTTTAACTAAAAAGCCAGTACTCATATATATAGAAAGAGGAGTTGGATGTTTGTCACTAAACTCCTCTGGCTTTAAATAAATCAAAACAATAAGAATAGTTTGCTAATAGTCTTCCAACATGATGGAAGAACAGCCTGTTGTTTGTTTGGGGAGGTGAGTGGAATATGTGTTATGAAATTTCTCAGCAGCAATAGTTACACATTTTCAGTTGATAGACTTTTAAGCTGTCACATCCTTATTTTCTTTTCCTGGCAACAATTATTGCATCATGAAATGAAGATAATTGTAATTTTGTTTTGTCTTAGATGCCATTTATAAGATATGTTATATGTATTATTACCTCTCATTCCTATTAGATTTTTTTTTCTTAAATTAGAGTTCAGTTGATTCAGGGGAATTATACTACTGCCTTTAAAGCATTATTAGCATTTTGTTAAGATTGGATATTAAGGAATTCAAATGACCAGGTCTGTTATTAGAATAAGGAAACAAATTCCACTTAACTATTTTGATTTTTTTGCCTTCTTCAATATGTAGAGCATGTACATTGTGCAGAGGCTAACTTAAAATATGTATGTTTCAGTGTGTTTTATATCATATTTAACAAATACTTCAAGATAATAGTATTAAATAGTACAGTTCAGAAGTTTTAAACTCATATGCTTTTGAGAGTCAAACAAAGCCCATGAATGAATAAAGTGGGCTCTTAGCAATAAATTAGGAAGTGATGGAGACTGTGAGAAAACTGGAGATGGCAGTCCCCTTTTGAAGGTATTCAAATTGAATTGCTTTAAAACATTTTGTCTACTGTCACTATCAAGGAAAACACTTCTGCTGACTAAAAGTGGTCTTTGAAAATACCAGTTTGAGACTTCCAAAAAGCCCAGCTTTTCGGTATATCCTCACCCAGGGATTGTCTACCACGTAGGAATCATTGTTGTGCCCCCTTCAATCAGTCCCCCTTATTCCCAAGAGTATATCATAATTTGTCAGTATAAGTAATAATAAGTTACTAAATATCATCATTTGACTAATAGAGCTATGAACTACAAAACAAACAAATACAATTTTAAAATTAGTGCTTTGGAATACATGTAGTACATCTCTGAACTATCATAGGTACTTGATTTTTGGAAGCCGTTTCCCCTGAGCCCTAAGTCTAAAAGTTTCAATCTGTTCCCATCTACTGTTCCCTGATCCTCACTGATGTACTACCACTACTTTCTAATTGATACTTCATTTCTCTAAAGCTAGCGTTTCCAGTCTAAAGTCGTGGAACATCACCTCCTTCTAGTGAAGACAAGAGTATATCTGTAAGAGAGATGACTAAATAAGCACTATAATTCATTTGCCATTTTTATAAATATACATGTTATATACATAATTGTATACGTAACCAGTAAAATTTAAGGTTTTTGGTATTGGCTTTGTACACTGAAAAATATCTGGTTCTCATAAAAATTAAGTACTACACAGAAATTAGTGAAATAGACACATTTGTTTGGGCCCAAGGCAAATACTACTCCAGTTTTCCTAACTGTTAGTAAAACATCTGTCTGATTTTAAAAGCTGAAAGGCATGCTAATTATTTTCTTTAATTTTTAATTATTATTTTTAGTTTCAATGGTACCCTCACTAGTCTGAAGTGACTTTTGAAACCTGTTTTATTTACAGTATAAATTTCTAATTGAACTAAATTATACACATTGGTTAGTACTCCGTGGTATATAGAATTCAAAAACAAAATTCAGTATTTCATACAGAACACTGAGAACACTAACTGGTGACACTATTTTACAATCCCCTGATTGATATACATGGCTTTGAAAACAAGTCTCCATACTTCATTATCTGAAATAGAGTGTCATTTTGAAACTGTAGATCATTTTAGGTAGTTTATAATCACTGTGCCAAATGGCACTATAACCATTTAACATTTAATATGTCAAACCCTCCAGTTTTGGAGGCTGGGTTGATCATAGTCAGAGCCTTAACCATAGATGTTATCCTGAAGAAGGTGGTAGAACAAGTGGTTGTAAAATCCCTCTACCATTTTTGAAAATTATTACTCTCTAGGGGACCCATAAGAGGACTGAACAGATTGGCAGGAAGGTCTCATCTCATGGCTAGAGAACATTCCAGACACATACACAGTTTCAACAGTGATGCATGCCACTAACTGCTGTTGTCTGGGTACCACTATTCCAAGTGCTTAAATTATGTGCTTGTAAACAGATCTCTTGTGACATAGTTGCTGACTAGACCACTTTGACCAACATTTCAGTTACCTATAGCTGTGTAACAAACCATCCCAAAACATAGTAGCTTAAAACAACAAGCATTTATTTTGCTTCCAGATTTGTCATTTTCACAGGGTTTAGCTGGAAAACTTGTCTCTGCTCTGCATGGCTTCACCTGGGGCTGCTAGACTGAAGTTGGAGGATCGAGCCACTTAAGATAGTGCACTTCCAAGGCTGGCATGTTGGTTCTGGCTGCTAGCTGGAAACTCAGTCAGGGTTGTCTACTGAGTGTCTTGATTTCTCTCAAGTTGGACTGTTTGAGATTCTTCACAATATAGCAATAAGTGTTAGAAGAGGATTCTAAGTAGGAAACTGCAAAGCTCTCTTCTGTTGTAGGAAGTCCAAGAACATCACTTCCATCACATTCTATTTGTCTAGCAATTAAGCAAAGTCAGCCCAATTTTAAGAGGAGGGCAACTAGCCTCCATCTTACAATGGGACAAGTAGTCAAGAATTTGTGGCTATCTTTGTGACAGCAGAGGGGGTGAATTTTAGTACCGATGTTCCTTGTCCAGGTGGAGTAGTCATTCATACGCCATGAGTTCTGTTCAGTCTATTTGGAGTACACCTCCTGATTGTAAATGCTGAATCCATGTTTTACATCACTTGCACCTTCTTGTTTCTCTCGTTCTGCTCAGAGTAAGCTGATCTTGCTTAAACACTGCTAAAAAAACAAAACAAAAGGATATGAACAAAACAAAACAAAAGCCCATAATAAATGCCTTGATGCATCATATCGTGTCTCTCTCCTTTAAAACAGTCATGATATCCAAAAGTTTACCAATAAACAATTTTGATAGCTACATTATATCAAAAACATCCATGTATAGATTTTGTCCATATGAATCTTACATGTAGAAATCTTGAATCTCTTTGTTTAAGCCACTATCAACTGATTTTTAAGATATTGTATAACATATTAAATTTTATTGTACTGATTATATATTCATTTTATTATACTCTTAATCGAGTTCCTTCTATATATAGATATGTCATTAATTAATCTTTATGCTTATCAAAAATCATATTCAAGGGATTATATTTCCCTGCTCATTTCTATTATAAACTCAAAGGTGTATCTTAATGGAAAACATTTTGGTAAGTATTATCACTTATAGAAATATATTATGAGAGTAAAGAAAAAGTGTTCAATGTTCTGATTTAACCCAAATACACAGAATCTATTAATGATATTGCATAATGCTTGTTCAAAATTTAAAGTATTGGGAAAAAATTATGTTGCCCTTTGTACAGCTCCTGCTTTATGCTTTAGAAATTTGATTAAGTTCTATGTCAGTCTCAGATGGTTTTTTCCCCCTTACTTTCAACTTTACTTTATTACCTTGTACTCTTTCTAATATGTGAATTTACTGACCCTTCAGATGTCTTCTCATTAGATGTACTTGTATGGTTCATTAAAGTGTCCTTAGACAGATAGAGATCACACAGAACACCAAGGTATGCAATGTCCAATCCCTCTCTGAAGCAAAAGAGTCGTGCCCCAATGGCTTTAGGGGCATCCACTTGTCATGCAGTTGGCTTTTGGCCAACAGACATGAACAAATTAGTAGAGTGTACCTGTGTTGGCTCTGTTCCTAGCCTCGTTTATGTAATTGATGTCTGGTGGCCTCATTATGGATCATTAGCATATCAACATGATGTCTGAGCCTGGCAAAGTGCTGCTTGTTGTTAGGCATTAGCAATTTACCATAACATATAAAGCAAGAGAACCTGGACATTCTAACTAGGTCTCTGGCAAAATCAGAATGGTAACACAGGAAGCTCAAATTAAGAAACTCTTAGAGTTCCTGTGTGTTTGAAATGATTGAGTTTGGATTTGTGTTAGATTACTTTTTGTTAATTATAGAAGATACCTTTGTCAGTAACAATGCGGAATTTGTGGTTCTTTTAAATATTTCTGGTTTTTTACATTCATTAATTTGTTTGTACTTGTGACCAGTAGTAATTATGTTTTAAATAGAACAGGTTTCTCAATCAAAGAAGTAATACAATTGGAGATAGCTTTGATTTTAATGAATGAAAGAATTTAGTGTAAAAGTGACTATTCTCAAAATAACAGAGGAACCCTGTTTTATTTTAGAGCCAAACTAAAGTGCAATGTTTTGCTTATCTGGAGTTGTTCTCATAAAATGTCCATTAGATTACTGGTTATTTATGACATAAAACAAAAGAATGTTAAATAAACATATTCCTTATCTCAAATAGGAATACTCCTATTTATTTATTTATTTATTTATTTATTTATTTATCTTTTCAGATAAAGCCTCTTTTGGCAGTGATACCATCAGGGCTAACTATAGCCTGGACCTCCTGGGCTCAATCAATCCTCCTGTCTCAGCCTCTTAAGACGCTAGGACTAGAGGCACATGCCATCATGTCCAGCTAATTTTTTTTTTTTTTTTTTTTTTTTTTTTTTTTTTGAGTAACGATAAGGTTTTGCCATGTTGCACAGGCTGAACTCAAACTCCTGGGCTCAAGTGGTCCTCCTGCCTCAGCCTCCCAAAGTGCTAGTATTACAGGCGTGAGCCACCACAACCTGGCCAACAACTTAAGTAGATGATACATCTGGGAGATGCTATTGTAACATTTACTACAATAAATATAGAATAAAAATAAATAAAAAGTCTTTTAAAAAGATAAATATATGTAGGGACATTGTATTTGATGTAAAATATATATGTTTTTTCAGAGTGGAAAAATAAACCCTGCATTTTAATTATACCTGTTACTACCCACAATCTGCCACTTAATTTGATAGTCAAAGATGTTCGATTAATAAAATGAAAATGATTTTAAAATTATAATATGTTTAGTGCCCCTTTCCACCCTCCGCTCCACCCCTGAGAGTATCTTTTTAAATTTTCTAACTGCCCCAGTGTCTGGTATATAGTAACTACTAAGTAAATGTTTAAACAGTAAATGAATGAACAAAAATTACATTTACCTTTTTAATGTAAAGTACTTCTATTTTTATACAGTTACCAAAGAGAGAATGGTTCATTATGGATCATTGTACAATACTGACAAAAGAAATGAAGAAAATAGAAATCAATAGTAATATTTACTGTTAACATATTGGCTTATCTACAGATATGTGCTATATATCCATATGAATATATATGTTTTTAAGAGAATATAACAGTATTCACATATTGAGTATTTACTATATATCATATATTCTACCGAGTGCTTAATTATCTCCTTTCATCTTCACATAACCAATTTAGATTAACTATGAGAAACAAATACTCAAAAAGACTTGGATAGCTTGGTCATGGTATTATATCTAATAAACAGTGGATGAAGGATATTATTCCCAGGAAAACTTAACTGTAACAAAACTATCTGTCCTGTTCTCCAATCTTATGATCACCAGGTAGTCACTAAGTCCTTATATTCTATTTAAAAACAAACAAACAAACAAACAAAAAACTGTTTGAAAGCATTAACCTAAGAATGAAGGCAATTCCCCCAAAGAACATATAATGGGAATAATTTTTTCATAGATAGGGTAACCATATAAATTTTCATCCAAGCTTGTGCGCTTGGGAATGTGAAAAAGGGGTGTTATTAATAATTAGGCTAGGACAACATGAGTAAACAGAGCATCTCCTGGGAAAACTGGGGAAAGAACAGGGGAAAAGGACATGCATTTTAAAATAAAAACTATTTTAAAAGCACTGACTGAGTACTCTATGGGAGTTTTCTCATTTTACTACTCACAACTGCCCTTCAGATATTTGTACATCAATTTCCCCAAAAGAATACATACAGATTCTCTGAGAAGATAAGTGCTTAAGCAACTTCTCGACAAAATTAGTGACCGAGGAGCCAGGGATTTTCAGCCAATTCTGTCCAATTCCAAAGCCCCTACTCATTTCACGGTTAGTGTGTGGTTTTTTTTTTTCCACGTGTAAATAAAACAAGGTTAATCTGTTCTCGACGAGTAAGTAATTGCCATACATTGTAAAGGAACTGACTGGAAATGTAGATTGCTTAACATGTTTAAGTTAACCATGAAGATGTTGAAACTTGTTTACACAGTCTTTTTTTTAAGCCCCTAGTATAAGTGAATTTTACATTTTTAATTGTCATTTAAGGATTTATCTGTACGTCTGTGTAATCACACTGGCATGAAATCATAGAATCAAACTTTTTTTTTTTTTTTCTTTTTGAGATGGAATCTCACTCTGTTGCCCAGGCTGGAGTGCAGTGGGGCGATCTTGGCTCACTGCAAGCTCCACCTCCCGGATTCACGGCATTCTCCTGCCTCAGCCTCCTGAGTAGCTGGGACTACAGGCGCCCGCCACCACGCCAGGCTAATGTATTTTTTTTATTTTTATTTTTTGTATTTTTAGTAGAGGCAGAGTTTCACCATGTTAGCCAGGATGGTCTCAATCACCTGACCTCATGATCCGCCCGCCTTGGCCTCCCAAAATGCTGGGATTACAGGCGTGAGCCACTGCGCCCGGCCAAATCAAACTATTTTTAAGTTGCAAAAAAATCTGAGCTACAAAGCAGTACATAACCTGGTACATAATCCAACACAACTTGTCCACAAATGCTGACTGTGACAAAGTGGCCTATGAGAAAAGCAAAACAGAATACAACTCCAAAGGGAATGCTCTTTCTGTCATTGCCTCCCTTCCTTTGAAAAATGTAATGTTGGCAGCCCAGCCTTGTTCCCTGTTCTTTCTTATTCTACTTTTCAATTTAAGGAAATTTACACGTTGTTGAATCTAGAAGTCTGGTATGCTCCAATCAATATGAACCTTTCCTTGTAGTATAAAAAAGTGGACCATCCAGATACCCAATTTGTCAAAATACCAAAAAGAAGAAACTGTAGATATCGTTTGCATGTCTACTATATGTGAGGCACTGGGCTAGGTACTTTCCATACATTTCTCATTTATGCTGTACAGTATCTCTGTAAGATAAGCAGTGTTCTGTCCACAGCATTTGAGAAAACTGAAGTTTAGAGAAGTTTAGGTAGCTTGCCCAAGAGAGAATGGTTTATAAGTAGCAGAACCCGAGGTTCAAACTCTGAATTTCAAAAGTATGCTTTTTTTTTTCCTTTTGCCTCATGGAAACTGTTATCTCCTCTGATCTTCCAATTTTCCAGTTTCTCCATTTCACTTACATTTCCTTGTACACATTTTAGATTTAGGCAACAATTACCTTAGTGATATAACTGTCTTTTAATTTGACATTTTGCAGTCCTCAACAGAATCATTAGTCTAGAAAATATAATTATACATATTATATAATCCTTTCCTATGCCAGGCAAATTTTGATTACAACAAACACTGTTAAATAATATTTGTAGAACAAACAATTTCTATATCTTAGGTGATGGTTTATTCAAGCTTCATATGTCACAGAAAGTTCTGATAAAATAAAAGTAGTGAGACAGTCTCCTGAAATTTTTTGTGATTTTTAATTTGTTGACATATTTTAAGGTTTGATAAGGTAAAGCTTTATTAATTTTTCCTCAGTTTATTCAAAATAATGTGAGACTTCAGTAAATTACCACTTTCTAGGTATTCATTATTTATATTCCTTAAATAAATCAAAAAATTACCTTAATATTTATTGTATGTTAATAATGTGCACAATGGTCAAGTAGAGACTGTGAAGGACCCAAAGTGTGTGGTAAGGTTTGTGCTTTGAGGAAGCTTATAATTAAATAGGAAGGAAAAGGCATACATGGAGCTTCTATCTAGTGGAATTAAGGAATTAAGGAATTCCCGTGGCCATCTCTTTTGGGACTCATTATTTCCTACTTTGACTTATAATCATTTGTGCACTATTGTTTATCCCCCCCTACTGTACTGTAACTTCTTGGTTGAAGGGATCTTGACTTATCCTTATTTGTAATTCCCTCTAGCACCTGAGGCAATGTAGCGCACAGTGAGTGGCCTGTAAATAGCTTTTGAATGAATAATATATAAAACACTAACAATACAAGACGCTATATCTGATCTGCCAAATGCATAGAACTGGCAGCAAGTGCTGTAGAAGTTCATTG
Source organism: Papio anubis (assembly GCF_008728515.1). Classification (NCBI taxonomy): domain Eukaryota; kingdom Metazoa; phylum Chordata; class Mammalia; order Primates; family Cercopithecidae; genus Papio; species Papio anubis. The sequence continues at coordinate 44,462,357 of NC_044979.1, read as the reverse complement.
GGACTGGGTTGCTCAGGAGAGGTTCCACAGAGGAGGGAGTATATTCAACTGAAAATGTGAAAAACGAACTGCAGAGAAACAAGGGTGGGGGCGGTCCAGGCAAGTGAAAGAGTATGCAGGGTATTCATAAGGTGGAAACACAGAAAAGTTATATTTTATACTTTAGTGGGCACTGCAGATTTCTTGGAATGGTATGATTTTTGTAAAAACAAAATATTGATAAGGGTTAAAACTAGAGTATAGGTCTTAACTAGCCAAAAAGGAAGCCAATAATGTCAGTTTATTCAGTATCATTAATAAACATCAAAACAATCCTTACCATAAAATAGAGATACTCCATTAGTTATTTGGAACAAAATGTATGTTTTCCTACAAATAAAATGTATCTCTTCCTCTTCTTTCCAAAACTCCTTTCTCCTCGAGAGTATAATGGTGTGGTTTAGAGTCTGGGCTCTGGAGCTAGATTTAAAGTCCTCATTTAGCCACCTACTGTGGAAACATGGTTAAGTTAATGCAGTAGCTAGAATATAGGTTCTGCTTGTGTCCCAGAGACACAAAATAACAGTGGCTTATTACAATATAGAAGTTTCTTTTTATAAAAGTCCAGCTGGTGTGGTGGTTGTTTTAGTTATATTGCTCGGTGACAAATTGCCTCAAAACTTTGAGGCTTAAAAAGAGCCATTGTTTCTTAGGGTCCAGTATTTGGGCAGACCTCAGTAAGGAAGGCTCATCTTCACTTTACATCATGTGAACTTAGGTGATTCAAATGGATTTCAAAGATCTAAGAGATCCTAAGTCTTATGTCTAGATGCTGACTACAGCTGCACCCACTTGGTTCTCCCATGCATGGCCTCTCTCCCCCTCCCCTCGCCGCATCTGGTCTCTCATCATTAGATAGTCTAGCATAAGCTTCTCGACCTGGGTACTGGCTCCCAGGAGAGTGAAAACAGACTGCAAAATCTGGGCTTGGAAGACTCAAGTGTCTTTTCTGTTGCACTGTATTGACCAAAACAAGATATGGGGTCTGCCCAGATTTAAATGGTAGGGAGAGCTCTCTTGATGATAGGAATAACAAGGTTACATTGCAAAAGGACTTGCAAGATGGGAAGAATTTTGGGGGCCATCTTTGGACATAATCTGTCAAAGTGGATCTGTTCTAAGGGGGCTTCAGTTGGCCTAGATTGCTTTTTCATGTTGCTCTGCCATCTCTAGGGTGTTGCCCTTCTCTGTGTAGTCCAAAATGACTCACCACCATGTTTCAGTCAAGAGAAAGGAGAAAAATGGAAGAGGTAGGTACTTTCTTTTAATAGCACAACCAGGATTCAGATCTTAGTCACAAGGCTTATCTGGTTAGAAGTCCAAAAGAAAATAAACTCTTAATGCTGGATAGCAATAAGTCCATCTGAAAATTAAGTGTTCTATTTCCATAAGAAAAAAAATTAGAGAATGGATTTTGGAAGGCAGTTTATAGTTTCAGTGACAATTATTTAACTTCTTTTATTCTCAGTTTCCTTATGTGTTAAATGGAAATGATGATTTCACCTACTCCATAGAGCTGTTGTGGGGATTAAATGAATGATATTTGAGAGAATTCAGCACTGTATCTGGGGAATAATTGTTGGCTTCACCATTCTTTCCGTAAAAAGTCACAGAATTTCTGCCACGTTTCAGGCACTGTTCTGGACTCTAAATGTATAAAGCTGTGTTAGATTTTTGTCAGACCTGGAGAGCTAAACCTTTCCTGAGAGAGGTACACTTCTAAATAAATAGCAGCATGAGTTATGTGCCTATGGTCCCAGCTACTAGGGAGGGTAACTGAAGAGATGGACAGGATGCAGGCAGGAAAATCAGAGATTCCATTAGGAACTAACACTCAAGGCTGACCATGAAAATGGAGTCAGAGGTCACCTATTTCCTTTGCAAGAAAGAGTGTGGCATATTTAGAAAACTGTCAAAAGGCTGACTATGACTGAATCATAGAAGCTGGATAGATTGTGAGAGAGGAGCTGGAAGCGGTGAGGTGGAGTCGAATTATGAAAGGCCTTTTTTTTTTTTATAGTCATGAGTTTAGATATAACACAAGAGAACCTCTCCAAAGTCTCAGTTTCCTCTGGATATTGGGAGGATTGTTGCATAGGATCATTGTGCGGATTAACTGATAAAGTACAGGACAGATGTCAGACACGTATTAAGCTCCCAATAATCATCACCTATTGGTAATATTATTAAATAATATTATTGTTAATGGAGGAAGGAAAACCAAATCAGAGATATTTCTATGATGAATTTGGTTAATATTTAAAAGAGTGATGGATGGTGACATTGCTATGCGATTTCTAGTCATTGATAAGACATGAAATTCAAGGTGGATTGGAAAACAAATATAGAATGAGAAATCCTAAGTTTGAGATACTTTCCAAATACTCATTGAACACTAGGTATTCAGAAGTCAGTTAAAAATATTTGTATGGGGTAAAAGGAAAAGTTAAGAGTTGGAAGTAAACAATTAGCAGACATTGGCAACTCCCACTTATAAGAGAAGTAAGTGAAGTCATTCTGGGGAGGAAATAGAAAAGAAGTACAAGAAGAATGTGAAAAAGGCAATTGCTATCTCCATCTACCCATTGGGGGCATAGGACCATGTTCATAACATGAGAAAAACTATTTAGCATTAGTGCTATTGGAAATATGCAGTCATATTCTCTGTTGGATATGCCAAGAACATATCTCCATTATACAGCCAGAGCATGTCTTTTCCCTCTGACTGGACAGTGGACTGGGGACTCCTAGAGCTCCAGGTTTCTGGCGAAGGATGAGACAGTCATAGGGTCTCAGGCAGGATAATAGTCTCCTGGAAACTTTCTTCACATATTTTCTTGTACCCTTTTGCAACATTCTCTTCACTGCAGTCTTACTGATTATTTTAAGGAAGAAAAATTAGATTCTGGCTTACAGTTGTTTAATGGATTCACATTGTTTTGGAAGAGTAAAGCTTGTGTCTGTCTCACTGTCATTTACTCACTTTATTCCACACATCACCCACAAGAGGACATCTCTAAATCAAAGACTATGCCATGCCCCTTTTGTCCAAGTTCTTGCTTTGCCTGGCATGCTCACTCCCCTCTCTCCCTCTCCTTAAGTAGTCTCTACAACTCATCTTTCTCAGTTTATCCTAAAGCCCCCTTCCTCAAGGAAGCGCTCCCTGACCTTCCATAGATGCTCCTATAGAATCTTTGTAGCGTTCATCCTAATTGTGAGTAAAATTTTGATTGTCATTATTGACAATTATTGTCATCAAATAATTGTTTGATGACTCTTCTCTTCACTGAACTAAACTTTAAGCTCTGGGGCAGAGAGGTCTGACTTTTCTACTAATGGGGGTTATATCACTTCTGTCTTTACCTCCAACACTGAACAGAATTGAGAAGCAGACATAGGAGTTAGATGGAGTATCAACATAATAGCCATACATTGCTGAATCTTGACTAATTCAGCTTCATCTCTGCCCTGAATTAGGCTTCCTGCAAATTCTCTCAGAATTGAACTTACTTGCTGAAATATTAGAAGAAAAAAAGGAGCTACCAGGTGCTATAACTCATGCCTGTAATCTCAACATTTTGGGAGGCTGAGGCAGAAGGATTTCTTGAGCCTGGGAGTTTGAAACCAGCCTGGGCAACATAAGGAGACCTTCTCTCTACAAAAAAATTAAAAATTAACTATACTTGGTAGTACATTCCTGTGGTCCCAGCTACTAGGGAGGCTGAGGCAGGAGGATCTCTTGAGCCCAGGAGTCCAAGGCTGTAGTCAATCACAGCCTTCTGCTGTCTGGTACCTACAAGAACTCTACATTTAGAGTAGGTGCTTATAAGGTACTGCTTGCTGCTTGCTGCTTTTTGCTTTTTTTTTTTTTTCCCCCCAAATTGATGTCTTCTTTAGATAAATGTTTCTAACATCCATGATCAATTGCAAAATAGTTACATCTTACGCTTTCTCCTTTATGCTACTTTCCTTGAACAGAGCACACAGTGTAATATACAGCCCTTTAAGGTTTCCTAAAGGTTTCATTGAAAACAACAAAAGGATAATAATACAGGAGCTAAAATGACTCTTTTCTATGTCTCCCTGTTTTAGGCTTTTTAAAGCATTTGTAAGCTTTTTAAACAATTACTTGATCTAGAAAAACAAAAGCCCAAAAATGTGCTAATAGTGGAATTCATTTACCAAAGGCAGAACATTTTAGGAAATGGCAAAACAGATTCAGGCTACCCTGGATCATAGAAGTCCTAAAAACTACTTCAGAGATGAGGACTTCTCCTGGGGCCCAATATTGTAGTGAAAGGAGCCAGGAAGCAGACTGTGGGAGTCATATTCATCCTTCTTGTCTTTCACTATTGCTGGTTTCACTTTTGAAGGTGTCACACTGAAGCAGAGTTACGATCAATGCACAGGGCAAATATTGGAAGTGAAGGTTGATCCCAAGAAGCAGCCAGCATACATAGAGACAAGAGGGAAGAAGAGGGGAGGATAATTTCTTTTTTTTTTTTTTTTTTTTTTTGAGACGGAGTCTCGCTCTGTCGCCCAGGCTGGAGTGCAGTGGCGCGATCTCAGCTCACTGCAAGCTCCGCCTCCCGGGTTTACGCCATTCTCCTGCCTCAGCCTCCCGAGTAGCTGGGGACTACAGGCGCCTGCCTCCTCGCCTGGCTAATTTTTTTGTATTTTTTTAGTAAAGACGGGGTTTCACCGTGTTAGCCTGGATGGTCTCGATCTCCTGACCTCGTGATCCACCCGTCTTGGCCTCCCAAAGTGCTGGGATTACAGGCTTGAGCCACCGCGCCTGGCCAAGGAGGATAATTTCTTAACGTATTTGGGGACCAGGGATTTCAGGCTGTTTCTGAGTAGAGATCTGTGTATCTTGGTATTGTAATTATTCAATGACATTTAGTGTTCTTTTTTAATACAAATTAAATAGCTACTTACTGTTGAAAACTTTCAGAAACACAGAAAAGTATGATAATGAAAATAATTATTTCACTTAATATCCCCCATCTGTTCTTTCAAATGAGCTTTTTGATTTTACATTTAAACATGATTGGAGATGATTGTGAACAACTTAACCTCATCAGAAAAATTATTTAGAAAAGCAACTTACCTAGTCTTCTGTGACACATTATTAAATTTAACTTCAAAAGTTAAATGCTATATAAACATAGATAAGAAAATATAAATACAGATATGTTAAAGCCTCAGTTACCCTCTAATACTGCAGGTTTCTTCCAAGTTCTATTCATTCATTCATTCATTCATTCATTCATTCACTCAATCTCTTGCTTATTTATTTTATGAAAATTATTGTTCACATGGATTTTGATAACACCTATATATTGGGGAGTACAGTCATTTTATGAAAAACGTATATTACACTTCAAAACTCTCATTGGAGTATTAAATATTTGGTTAAAAAATATTCTTTTCTCTTGAGGAAGTTATATTCAATTTCCATCCTGACATGTCACACAGTACAATGCTGATGCCACTTTACTGTAATTCAGGACTAGAAAACATGAGTCAATTCTAACTTGTTAAGAATTTCCTTCTTCTCCCAAAGGAAAACACATGATTGTTCTTGGGGAATGGCTGGAAATAAGATTTAACCTTTTATTTAGTTTTTTTATAGGACTGAGGAGATTTGGCCAAATAAATGTGTCCTTTTTACAATGTGTCAAATAGCCAAAATTTTGGCTAAGATGTTAATATGCAAGAAAAGTTAGCAAGCTCAATAGACACACAAAACAACTTTTGATGGAAAGAACAGCAAAAGGGTATAAGCATTATAGAATTTATGAAAATAGTCACAGTAAAAAAATTCTTATAAATTATTATAAGGTTTACTATTTCTTAGTGAAATCCTGGCATGGTTTCTTATGCAATAGACAAGGTAAACTAATTAACTTAAAATTCATTAGTTAGCATATTGCTGTTGAAAACAATATTGGAAAGCAAGGAGGGGTTATGGAGGGATTAAAGCCCTATCAGAACAACAGAAGATTTTGAAATTTAGAAAGACCTGTTGCAATAGGATTGCTTCCTCGCACCATTAGTTTTCCACTGTATTTTTTAAGTTTATCTTAAGTTTTCAGTCATAGAGTCCCCAATATTACATACTTACATTTTAATATATAACTTGACAGAGAAAGGTACAAGATTGATGTCATTGATATACCAAGTGAGTTACACCAATGCTTGAAAAAGGTTTAGGTTTGGCCAACTGGTTAGTCACCATCTCTTTAGTCATATTTATTTCACTTTAACTTCTTTGGAGAGTTTCCCACAGTTATTAAGGCAGGTGTCCTTCTCACACTCTTATCAGATTTGGCTGGTGGACCTCTGTCTCCCAAAGCTGAATTATAAAATGAGCCCGCCTTTAGGCTAGTTGTGACCACATATTTCCATTCTGTTGTATTTCCAGTAAAAAAAAAAAAAAAAAAAAAAAAGGTCTAAAATGGCAGTTTGTGCCATCTGAAAATTCACTATGTAAGTTGATGAGGAACTTATCTCTTTTATTTTTTTTGCCTCTGAAAGTTTTGCATTTTAAAATCATAGGCCTTCTCAGAATGTAGATTATTGAATTGTGAAGCTTCTGGGAGGTTAAAACTGAATGATCCTGTTGTCTCTTTTCCACTACTTTGGAGTTTTCCCATTACATCTTTCTTGCTATTTAAAAAGTTTTGTCATTATTACCAGCAGGAGTTCTGATAGCCACATTTTAGAATTTATAAGATTGTACACTTTACTAACTGGTAAAAAAATATACTATTAGAGAAAAAGAAAGGAGATCATAACAAAATTTCTTAAATTTCAGCCATGGACAATTACTTGTTATTTTTCACCTTTCCAAGCTTCTTAAGAAATATTTAGATTTAGACAACTTATGGCATAGAGGAAAAATAGTTAAAATGCACGTATTAGAAATGTTATAAAGCTCTGAATTTGTTAAAGAAAAACAGATGGGAATTGTCAGCAATTTTACTAAGTTTATCTGCATTTAATCGTTTAGGCCACTATAGAACTTTTTAGAATGTATCAGTAAAATAGAAGTGTTAGAAAAAAGTTAGGACCTTGGATATTACCGATTATATTAGAGTGTGAAAATCAACACAAAATAAGAATAGAATGCTACAGTAATTATTAAATGTGGACTGCAAATTTAAGCCAAACATATTGTATCTCTTTAGCTATACTAGCCTTTCCTGAATGACGTGGTAGACATATTCTTCCACGTTGTAGGTATAGTGAGTGTTGTAACACTTAACCTGAAGCTCTTTATTTTAGTGTATCCTGATGGAATAAAGATGTTTTTCCAAAATGAACTCAGCAAAACTAATTTTATAGCATACCAAGACAATATGACACATTACGCAGTTTTCTAATGACCCCTAAGAAACAACCTTAGGGTTTCTAGAGGAATGAATGCATTACTTTTCTTAACAAGGTTCTAGATGAGGATTGGAACTCCAAACATATGAAAGTTACTAGGGCCTTTAAGAAATGTTATTCTGGGTTATTGACAGACTATTAGTCGTGTGCCTTGAGAATCAATAGACAAATTTTAAGGTTGGCAGCGTTTTGTAAAACTCAGAGTGCTAAGTAAGAATGTCTCCTTTTTTCCTCCAAAAAGGGAACTTACATGCAAAGATAGGATTTTTTTTTTTTCCATAGGAAACTATTTCCTAAAGAAAGGGCAAGTGAACAAATTACTGATCAATCCCCAGTGTGTCCAAACCTCAAATTGCAGGATGAAAATGATTTTGGTTAGGTGAAATTTCAAAGTGGACCATAGAATATAAAATGAGATTAAACCATGAATAATGTATTAACTTATTTAAAAATGCATATCAAGTTTGACCAGGTGTGGTGGCTCATGCCTGTAATACCCAGCACTTTGGGAGGCCAAGGCGGGTGGATCACCTGATCAGGAGTTGCAGACCAGCCTGGCCAACATGGTGAAACCCTGTCTCTACTAAAAATACAAAAATTAGTCTGGCATGGGGCATGCTCCTGTAATCCTAGCTACTCAGGAGGCTGAGGCAGAGGCATAAGAATCACTTGAACCTGGGAGGTTACTGATAGCTGAGATCGGACCACTGCTCTCCAGCCTGGGCAACAGAGTGATACTCAGTCTCAAAAAAAAAAAAAAAAAAAAAAAAAGCGTAACAAGTTAATAAAAAAGATTAGTGACAATGAAAGGTTTTCTGTGGTGTAAATATTATAAAACAACATAATTTCAAGATACATATGAAAAATTCAAGAATTTTTTAAAAAGCATGTATTATAGTTAGCTTAAACAGTGTAGTATATAACTACTGGGGATGAAGCAAATAATGAGTCATTATTATTTTAAAATGAAGTATAACAAAATGTATCAAAGTTATCACTTGTTAAATGTCACTATAAAACACCACCTACTGGGTAGTTTCCTCATTCTACAGAGTAAACTGGTGCTCGGGAGCACAGCCTGAATTTGTTTATGAGAAATTACTTAGGATTTGAGTTGAGAGTATTAATTCAGATTATCAAAAAGCTGGACCTCACCATTTGTTACATTATATATTCTAAACTGTTGACTTACAGGCCAAATCCACATACATGTTTTGTTTGGCACCGTAATTTTGTTTTATTTATTTGTTTAGTTAGTTAGTTAGTTAGTTATTTGAGACAGGGTCTTACTCTGTCGCCCAGGCTAGAATGCAGTGGCGTGATCACTGCTCACTGGAGCCTGAACCTCCCTGGGCTCAGGTAACCCTCCCACCTCGGCCTCCTGAGTAGCTGGGACTACAGCTGCCTATAGCTACGCCTAGCTATTTTTTTTTTTTCTAGAGGCAGCATTTCTCCATGTTCCCCAGGCTAATCTTCAACTCCTGGGCTCAAGTGATTGCTTGCCTTGGCCCTGCTAAGTCCTGGAATTACAGATGTGGGCCACCTTACCCAGCCTGCCTCATAATTTTTAAATTGTTTTTCAACATTAAAAAATCTGATTTCTCGGCTGGGCACAGTGGCTCATGCCTGTAATCCCAGCATTTTGGGAGACTGAGGCAAGCAGATCACGAGGTCAGGAGTTGGAGACCAGTCTAGCCAACGTAGCGAAACCCCATCTCTACTAAAAATACAAAAATTAGCTGGGCGTGGTGGCAGGTGCCTGTATTCCCAGCTACTTGGGAGGCTGAGGCAGGAGAATCGCTTGAATCTGGAAGGCAAAGGTTTCAGTGAGCCAAGACCGTGCCATTGCACTCCAGCCTGGGCGACAAGAGCAAGACTCCATCTCAAAAACAAACAAACAAAAAAAAAAACAAAAAAAAAAACAAAACTGACTTCTCTGGAAAACATGCAACTCTGGCAACAGTAAACCCACGTTTCCATTTGTTGACATGTCCCTTTAGACTGCGCGTGCATCTGCTAGTGTGCCACATGTCCTACCTTGCTTCTTCACTGGGTTAAACATCTGCTTAGCCTGGGTGAGTTGACTCCTGGTTCAAAGTTTTTTTAAGTATTTTACTCAAGATGTGCCTATACAGATGCAAGGGAAAAATCCAAATGAAACTTAAAGAGCTTTGTGATTGCATGTTTTTTGGTGTGGTACTTTTATAAATATTTGCCTTTCACAATTGAAGGAAACTCCACTAGGGTATGGAGCACATCTTATTGCTCACTGTGGTATCTGCAGAAACTGCCATAGTGCCTGGCTTGTTCCAAGACCTTGATAAATGTTTCTGTGACTGCAGTTAGTAATGGAACTCTCCACAACTACTAAACATATTCCTATTTAAAATGTACTTTATTTTAGGAGACACAAACCATAAAATGTAGGCCTTCCTGTCCATAGCTAACCAGATGTCGTAAGAATTATCAACTGATCTCGTTGTAAGCTGAGAAAATATGTGACACTCAAATGTTCACATGAACGTGATAGACTCAGAGTATATGAATGGGATTAAAATAAAATCATTATTAACTCTAGTTTGTGTCAAACTCTGTACTCTGAAAAGCATACTAGGTCTTTAGAATGAAGGCATGATGACAGAACTCACATATGTGGTGATTTTAAAGTAAAATAATTTCATTGCATTAATTAATAATATATTATTTATATCTTATTTGTGTCAAGGGGAAACTATGTTGTTGAGATCTTTAATACTGTGCCTGACACAGAATGAGAATATTATAATTTGTTCAATGTGCCTGAATCTCACAATGCCCAAGAAGAAGTAGAGGATGCTCACATGGTGAGATTCTATCGAGTGGAAGCTGAAGCAGTTTTCCAGTACATACAATGGAGAAGAGGATTTTGGCCAAAACAGAAAATCAAAACTAGTGTTGAGATCCACTTGGGAAGCCAAAGTTCAGTAGGCCAGAATGCGAGGTTGAAGTGTCCAACATAAGGTGCCAGAAGCCACAATTGACTTGGGGGACTAGAAACCTAGGAACTAGGGTGATGTAAATACAACTGAGAGTAAACAAGGAAGGTTTTAAAGTGTTGCCAAGAACAGTCATTCATTCCCGACCTGCTTTTAAGAAGTAAATGGGTCATGGTGCAGAGATGGGTTAGCTAGCTTTAAATGTCCAGCAGTGGAATGACCTTTTGGAATCAACAGTGAGTTCCCCTATGAAGCAGAATCCTTGAGTGCTTCTCTGATCAACTGGGATAGTAACTAAAATAATCTGAATTGCCTCTTGGTAGTGAAGCTTTTCTGATAGATGTAAATAATGAACTTCCTTCCCATGGCTCTGATGTCTCTGGTCTTCTTTTATTGTCAGGCTCCACACAGTGACCCCACACAGCTTTAGGCTGTCTTCTTACAGTAATCCCAAGACCTCCAGCCTCACATCAGAAACTCACAGAAGACTGAATTTGTATCCTAGTATTCCCAGGTCAAGTCATTCAGAACCAACTTAATCAAGTGCCTACTTTTGAACCAGTGTCAGATGATGGAATGTGCCAGTTGCTTAAGGCCTAGTTTCATGCCCATTTCTGAACTAATTACAGTAGTCTGGAGGATGAGATAAGTAGATGGGTTTAAGAGAATCAGTGCTGACATACAGAGCTTGGGGTGGAGTCAAGGCCATTTTAACCACATGGCTGGAAAGTTTCGGTACTTAGGAAAAAAGAAATCCAGATTCTGGTGAGGAAAGCAATATGTGTTCAGTATATAATGAACTTAGCATAGTCATTGTAATTGTGGTAGTTGAGACATACACAAAAAGTACATAGAATATCAGGGTGATGTGCAATTCAATTGCTCTGAATAAGTTATTGCTTATATAATTTCTCACGCTCCCTAAGCCAAAGTAGTTACAAGATTTTTACTTATGTGTGTTTAAAAACTTTCTTTTAAAAATAACAACTCCTCATCTCCCCTTCTACCTTACGTTTCCTTCTTCTTTTTTTCCCTTCCCTTTTTGAGCAGTTTAGTCTTAAAGCCATTGCTTGTGGCAAAAAAAAAAAAAAAAGGGAGGCGTCTGTTTCAGCAGTGTGATGGAGCTACAGTGACCCAGAGCAATGTGTCAGAGCCCAAGCAGAGTAAAGAAGGTGTATGCAAATGAGAGAGGTCTTACACAGAATGTCAGAGTCTGACCAGAGAGAGGAGGGTATCTACATAGAAGAGCAGCCTGGCATAGAGAATTAGAGCCGGAGTAGGCTCAAGGGGGTGTCCTTATTGGGTAGTCAGCCTGGTGGGGAGTCAAAGCCACAGATGAAAGGTAAGGGCATATCTCCAGAAGGGATACAGAGTGTCAGAGCCTAAACAGCATGAAGAAGGGATCTATGTGGAAGAACAGCCTGCCATGGGTTGTTGGAACCCAGGTTGAGAGAAGAGGGCATCCACATAAGAGAATAATGGAGGGGAAGATGAGAAATGAATTGTACACAGGGAATTGATCACATAAGTACATATATTAAGGATAATAGGAGTCAAATTTCTTATTGTTCAAGGTACAAATCTGGAAAGGCAGAAAACTTGATTGAACCTTAGTGTGTTGAATCAGAAGGTATATTGGTGTGAACTCATGATTTTCTGTAGATATAGATATAGAAATTATTGTGGATGTAAATATATGTGTGTGTGTGAGTAAGAGAGAGAGACAGAGAGACATACATCCCTTAGCTCTGTCTGCTGAAAGGTCCTGGAAACTGCAGTACTCCAAAAGCAATTAGCACACCTAGGACCCAGATCTTCCTTTCTAAATACCATTTTCCTCTAAAAGGAAACTGGGCCTGATTGCATAACTGGGACGGGGAAAGTATAAAATAAGCCTGGAGCATCTTGTGCCAGAAATTAAGGAAACACTTCAGGAATGATGGGAACATGCTGAAAGGACATAGAAACCAACTTGAAGAGTCTCCCACTGATTAAATTGGAGACAATTGGAGCATCAAAGTAAATAACAAATTATTACAAGGTAAATTCATTATAAAGTAAATAATTATAAACTTGAATAAAGGGAGAAATATGAATCCGCACACACACACACACACACACACACAAGCTTACGCCCACACACACAGATATATAAATTGAAAAGTTCAGTGAGGAATCGGATACTTACATAGTTTCAAAATAACTCCCAACAAAATGTTTACTAATTACAAAAGAGAAAAAAAGTAACTCTGCAGTGGAGAAGCCTGGCAGATACCACTTTAATCAAGTGATCAAAGTGAATATTATAAGAGATAACACTGAAATCATGTCCCACTTGATAGAATATAATGAGAAAAACGAGCATCACTTTTGTATTATGCCTGGCAAAGATGCATAACCTGAAACTAATCATGAGGAAACAGACAACCAAAATTAAGGGACATCTACAAAATAACTGGCCTGTGATCTTCTAATGTGTCAAGGTCATGAATATCAAAGAAAGACTGAAGAATTGTTCGAGACTGGAGCTGACTAAAGAGACATGAAAACTAAATACAATGTGTGATTCAGAACTGGATCCTTTCGCTAGAGAGGACATTATTAGGACAAGTGACTATACTTGAAAGGAGGCTGAGCATTAGATGGTGTGAATAATGTATCATTTTTAGTTTCCAGATTTTGATAGTACCATGATGATGAAGGAAAAAAATTCTTGTTTCTAAGAAACGCACACTGAAATATTGGGAGGCAATGGGGAGTTAGGTTGGTCTTTAACAGTTAAGGGAAAAAAATTGTCTGTACTATACTTATAACTTCTCTGTAAGTTTGTGACTATGATAGTATTTTCCCAACTTCTTTGTAAGAACTGAAAATGATGGTAGGAAAAAGAGCCAGTAATTCAATGCATTTTGTTGAGTGTTTATAATTTATTAGAAATAGCCAGATATCCACAAATAAAATATACTAATGCTTGAGTAGGTCAACCCAAAAGAAAGAGGAGGAGTTAATTTCTGATGAGTATGCTTTAAAAGATGCCATGGAGGCACACTGAGAAAAATTATATTAAGTGTTATGGCATTCTAGCAGAGGAAAAAGGAGCAAAAGCTCAGAGGTTTGGGAAGTATTGAAGAGTACAGGTTGGCTCAAGCATGGGGTTTACTAGGAAGAATAGGAAAGTAAATTTTGAAAGGAAATACATGGAGCCTTGAATGCCAGATTCTGATACCTCAATTTCACTTTTTAGATGAAGAGAAAGCAAGGGATTTTTATGCATAAGAGAGCCTCATACCCAGAATACTTTTATATACATTTAAGAAGTCCATGAGATTTTATTAAAATATATTATTACTAGTTTAATTTGATATGACCAAAAAATGAGGCGTAGATTTGAGAGAGTGGGATTAAAAATTTCTGTGAAGACCATACAATGTTTGTCTGTCTGTGTCAGGCTTGTTTCAATTAACATAATGTCCTCCAGGCTCACTCATGTTGTTAAAAATGACAAGATTTCTCATTCACTTTTATGACTGAATGGTGATCTAGTGTGTGGGGGCAGGTGGTTACATTTTCTTTCTTTTTTTAAAAAAAAAATTCTAGCTACATAGTAGGTATGGGATATATGAGATATATAGGATATATGAGATATTTTGATACAGGCATACAATAGATAATAATCACATTAGGATAAACGGTATATCCATCAACTCAAACATTTATCCTTTATGTTACAAACAATCCAATTATATTTTTTTAGTTATTTTAAAGTGTACAGTTAAATTATTATTGACTTTAGTTACCCTGTTGTGCTATCAAATAGTAGGCCTTATTTATTATTTCTATTTTTTATACCCATTAACTATGTCAGCTTCCCCTGCAACCCCTCCACTACCCTTTGCAGCCTCTGGGAACCATCTGTCTACTATCTGTCTCCATGAATTCAATTGTTTTAATTCTTTTGCTCCCACAAATAAGTGAGAACATGCAACGTTTATCTTTCTGTGCCTGGTTTATTTCACTTAACGCAATGACTTCCAGTTCCATCCATGTTGTTGCAACTGATGGGATCTTATTCTTTTTATGGTTGAATACTAACTACCTTTATCCATTCATCCATTGATGGGCACTTTGGTTGATTCTATGTCTTGGCTATTGTAAACAGTGCTGGAATAAACATGGGAGTGCACATCTGTCTTCAACATACTGATTTCATTTTCTTTGGCTATATATCCAGTAATGGGATTTGGTAGTCCTATTTTTAAGTTTTTTTTAGTAACTTCCATAATGTTTTCCATAATGGCTATACTCATTACATTCACATATGGAATCTTAAAAAAGTTGATCTCATGGAAGTATAGAGTAGCATGGTGGTTACTAGGGGGCTGAGGGTGGTGGTGGTGGTGATGGGGTTGGAGAGATGTTGGTCAAAGAATGCAAAATTTCAATTAGACAGCAGGCATAAGTATGAGAGCTCTACCGCACAACATAGGGACTACATACTATATTTCGAGAACATAACGTATTCTTGAAAAATGCTCAGAGAGTAAATGTGAAATGTTTTTACCACAAAAATGATAACTATGTGAGGTAATGCATATGTTAATTAACTAGCCGTAGTCATTCCACAAGGTAATGTGGTAATGTTTCCACTTCAAAACATCATGCTGTACATGGTAAATGTATGAAATTCTATCTATGTAAAAAAATTTTCTTAAAAACATATCATTATATAATTAGATAGCCTGAAAACTCTTACCTCCTTCATAATTACTACATTAAAAATATATACTAACATATCTTATAGTTCTTCTATATATTGGAAAGAAGATAAATGAATAGGAGTAGTGAAAAGTGCAAAACAATTAGGAATAGTGAAGAGATTTTGCATGGAGATTTATTTAAAATACTTTAAAATTTAAAAATGTAAAAGTTTATCTGGGATTTTTATATATGAAAAAATAACAGTAAATGGGAAAACGTCCATTTATTTATATATTCAGTCAACAATTATTAAGCATATATCCAATACCGATCACTATACTAGGAATGCAGAATAGAGCACTGAGCAAGACAGATATGTTTCCTGTTTTCGTGGAACGGGAAAGAAAGCAACAGATAATAAACATAGAAAAATCCACATTAATATTTCCTATTTCCACATGATGTAAAGAAAACGGGATAATATAAAGGAATGATGGAGGAGCTCCTTCATACTGTGTTTTCCAGGAAGGCTTCACTGAGGAAGTGAAATTTAAACTGAATTTGAATTGTAAGAAAGACTACATTACTGTGAAGGAGCATTGCAAAGAGATTGACGAGCTGTTAAAATACCCTAAGATGGCAATGAGAAACAGTAAGAAAATTAATATGGCCAAAGCAGTACACAAGATAAAGAAAGGGAAGAATGACAATGAGATGAGGCTGAAGAGTCATCTGTGGACCAGATCCCATGGATTCTTTGTACAGTGGACTGCCATGGAGGGTTTTCAGTAGGAGATTGACTCAATTTATTACTTTTTTTATTTTTATTTTTTGAGATGGAGTCTCGCTGTGTCGCCCAGGCTGGAGTGCAGTGGCGCGATCTCTGCTCACTGCAAGCTCCGCCTCCCGGGTTCACGCCATTCTCCTGCCTCAGCCTCCCTAGTAGCTGGGACTACAGGCGCCCGCCACCACACTTGGCTAATTTCTTTGTATTTTTAGTAGAGACGGGGTTTCACCGTGGTCTCGATCTCCTGACCTCGTGATCCACCCGCCTCGGCCTCCCAAAGTGCTGGGATTACAGGCGTGAGCCACCGCGCCCGGCCAATTTATTACATTTTTAAACAGGAAAAGCATAGGAGGGCTAACAATAAGGAGGTAATTTATTAGGCCAGACCAGAGATGGTGCTTTAAACAAACAAGGGTGGCAGGAGTGGAGATGCCAGTGGTCCATTAGAAGATTTGGAGTTTGAATTGAAATGATTTTCCAGCAGTTTATATGAAAGAACTGAGAAGAGAGAAATCAAAGATGAAGGTTTTTTTTTCTTTTTTTCTCTCTTGAGAAATTTGGTGGAGAGTGACTGCATTAACCAAGAGAGAAGACAAAGAGAAGGAGTTATAATAGAATAGACCTTTAATTTTAAAATTAACATATAATAAAATAAAGTAGTCTAAACTAAGAGCAGAGGGTTAGATTTTCAATAAGTCTTGAGTAAATAGGATATTTGCAGTAAAAAAGTTACATTTTTAAAAAATGCCATATGTAAAATTCTTAATATATTTAAAGATACAATTATAGTCATCTAAAATATAACCAAAATTATGCAAGTATTAATTTAATCTTATATTAGAAAAAATACTTCTTAAATGTACAATAAATGAATCACAAAGAGACATGGGATCAGATTATATATAAAAAAAACCTGCAAAGATATTTGCAAAAAATGCATCAAACATATATACTTAATATTTTATGAAGTGTACTTTAAAATCAATGAATGTATATGGAAATATAAAAATGGGCAAGAAGCTGTGAACAGGAAATTTCCAAATTATAAATTCCCCCATGAAAATGAAGAAAACATTTAAATTCAGTAACACGTTTTTCAAGTAAATTACAAACAATAGTGGTACCTGAGTGCTTCATTAGCAATATTTTTAAAACATGTTGGTATAGGTAAAGTGAGATGAGCACTTGTGTGCACAGTATAAATTACTACAGCTTTTCTGGAACAAAACCCAGAGACACAGAAATGTGTCTTGAGTTCATATATCCAGGAGTAATAGTGTAGGACTCTGGACGAAGTCACATTAAGCTCTCTCAGCAACAAGTTTCCTCACCAAGGCTTTCTATTCATTTTTAAAATTAAGATGAAAGTAGTAGCTTTCTGTAAGCTGTTGTGAATTAATTGAAAGCACTCCGACCAACACTTGGCAGGTAGTGAGCACCATATGTTTGTAGTTGCTGGTTATCTAATATTTTAATTTTTGGCAGTAGTTTCAAAGTGGTATCTTCATTGTTGTTTCACTTTGCATTATTTTGATTATCAATAAGATTAATGATCTGCTTACAAAAGATCAATTGCTCAGCTTGACCTTCTGTAAATTGAATATTAATATCTTCTGACTTTTTCTTTTCTTTTTTTTTGAGACAGAGAGTCCTATTGGCCAGGCTGAAGTGCAGTGGTGCAGCAGCATCATCTTGAGTCACTGCAACCTCTGCCTCACCAGTTCAAGTGATTCTCCTGCCTCAGCCTCCCAAGTAGCTGTGATTACCAGCACCTGCCACCACAACTGGCTAACTTTTGTATTTTCTGTAGAGATTGGGTTTCACCTTGTTGGCCAGGCTGGTCTGGAACTCCTGACCTCAGGTGATCTGCCCTGACCTCGGCCTCCCAAAGTGCTGGAATTACAGGCATGAGCCAATGCACCTGGCCTTGACTTATTTTTTTCTTTTCAGTTTTTCTTATTTTTCTGACTGGCTTACAAGAATTCCTGATATATTCTGGGTATTAAATATTTGTTGGTTTTAGATTTTGTAAAACTTTTCCCATTTTTTTTACCCACCTGTTACTTTTTCTGTGGAATACTTTTAAAAATGATTATTGAATGTTCATTATGTGCTTGACACTGTTTTAAAACCTTGGGACGCATTCGTGAACCAAAAGAAGACAAGACGACAGACTTTCCTGACTCGTGGGGCTTATACTTCAGTGGAGGTGGAGGCAGAGGAAAACAATTTTTTAAAATTCAATTAAATAAATAAATAATACTGTGTGTTAAAGGTAGTAAGGGGTATTGGGACAAAAAACGGACCAGTATAAAGGGAGGCAGAGAATACATCCAAACCTTAACTTTGAAGTGTCAGAATCATCTTTTTTTTTTTTTTTCTTTTTTGAGATGGCGTCTCACTCTGTCACCCAGGCTGGAATGCAGTAGCGCAATCTCGGCTCACTGCAATCTTCGCTCCCTGAGTTCAAGTGATTCTCCTGCCTCAGCCTCCTGTGCAGTTGGGATTACAGGCGCCTGCCACTGCGCCCAGCTAATTTCTGTATTTTTAGTAGAGATGGGATTTTACCATCTTGGCCAGACTGGTCTTGAATTCCTGACCTCGTGATCTACCCTCCTTGGCCTCCCAAAGTGCTAGGATTGCAGGTGTGAGCCACCACGCATGGCCAGAATCATCATTTTCTTTGTAAAATTTATGTTTTTGTTGTTGTTGTTGTTGTTGTTTTAGTGGGGGATGTTATGCAAGAAAATACAATTTAAATAGATTTATAAAACTCCATTTCTTGTAATTGTCAATTTATAGTAAAAGCTAATTTATTCAGAAGTTTTAAGGACTGAGAAGTCCCTTATAAATTAATTTCCATGTAATTTAATCTTTTTACTTTAAATATTGAAACAGTTTTTCCTAAAAATAAAATACAGATTCAAATTTTCCTAATTGTAAAAGCAATATACACCTGTCAGAATAGACGTTAAAGAAAAGATTATTCAATGATATTTGGTAAGGAAGACTTTATTAGGACCACTGTGATGGATGTAGGCAGCGGTCCCCAACTTTTTTGGTACCAGAAAATAGTTTCATGGAAGACAGTGTTTCCACAGACAGGAGTGGGGTGGGGTGGAGGTAGGGAATGGCTTCTGGATGAAACTGTTCCACTTCAGACCATCAGGCATGAAATTCTCAGAAGAAGCACCCAGCCTAGATCCCTAGCATGCACAGTTCACAATAGGGTGCAAGCTCCTATGGGAATCTAATGCTACCACTGATTACTCACCTCCTGCTATGTGGCCTAGTTCCTAACAGGCCACGGACGGATACTGGTCTGTGACCCAGGGGTTGGGGACCCCTGGGTACAGGGACCACTGCAGTGGGGTCTTGCAGTAGGGGAACAACATTGAGCTCAAGTCTGATTACAGCATGAGCAAATGGGAATTTATAATCAAGGCGCAGGGTGGGGGTCAGTGGATGAAAAATTATTAAGAGGAAATATAAGGCGTAAGGGAGATTCTGGGTAAACTTACCTAACAGGATTCTTGCTGTACACAGGCCAGGGTGATCAGACATCACCTAGGGAATGTGGAGGGTGAGGAACATGATTAGATATCAGACGGGGGATGCTAGCTAAACTGACTTAGTAGGGTTCTTTTGTTAAAACTGGGTTTTACAAGGGCATGCAGAGATGGACCTAGAAGAAGGTTCATAGCCTGACTAATATTTGGCCCAGCAAAATAAATGTTGTCATAGATTCCAATAATATGGATAAATATTAAGAGAAAAATAAAAATTATGAATTATATAATTACCCAAGAAAACCACCATTAATATTTAGATGCATATCCTTTCAGAAAGTTTGCACTGAAACTTTTGCTTTTTTAAAGAAACAGTTTCTTCTATTGACTTGCAGAGATGGAGCCATAAAAGTCATCTCCTCCTTCCCTTTTTCCCCTTCCTTCACTCCCCTCATCACTACCACTTAATAACTTATTTTCTGCCAGGTACTTTTCATATATTGCTTTAAGTGCCCCAATAATGCTGCTGGGTCGGAATTAGCAATCACACATCAACAGTTGAGAAAATCATCTCAGGAAGAATATTGTCTTTCAGTTTGGCGATTTATTTTTGGGTTGGACCCGAAGGTCAAAGCCAGGGCTGTTAGATTCCATTGCCATTCTATACTGAGCTGATCTCTTACCCTTGGCTAAAGGCACAGCATTGTAAACTTCTGTTTAGCATTTAGAATGAAAGTGAAGCGAATCAAATGCTATGTATAGTATTTTTAAATAATATTATATACAGCTTAGTTTGTTACCCTAAAATAAAAGCATAATAAAAAGGATATAGAGCCTGGGAGTGGTGGCTTATGTCTGTAATCTCAGCACTTTGGGAGGCCGAGGCAGGTGGTTCACTGGAGGCAAGAAGTTGGAGACCAGCCTGGAAAGCACGGTGAAATCCCATCTCTTCTAAAAATACAAAAATTAACTAGGCATGGTGGCACATGCCTGCAATCCCAGCTACTTGGGAGGCAGAGGCACAAGAATCCCTTGAATCCGTGAGGTGGAGGTTGTAGTGAGCTGAGATTGTGCCACTGCACTCCAGCCTGGGCAGCACAGAAAGACTCTGTCTCCAAAAACAACAACAAAAAGATGAAAATGAAAATATATAGATAAAATTAAGAGAGAAAAACAAATGACATAGAGATGAAGGCCATCTCTATCATCATTTCTTGAGGAAAGACTTAATTGACCTTTTTAGGTTAGAGAAGAGGACATTAATACATGTATTCCAATGACCATGAATTAAGAGGACGATATAAATTAAAATGAAAACATAAGTATTTGAATATCAAGAATGATATTTTTACTATTAAGATGCTTTCAAGAGAGGCTCTAGGGTCTCCACCCCTAGAAGTATTTGTGTAAAGAGCATATATTCACCTATCTTAAACAGTTTACACAATTGCCTACTGAAGTTTGCAGTAGACTTCATCACTTAACTAATCTGGTAAACAAATATTTGTTGAGGACCTACTGGGTGCTAGACGATGTTGTCTGTGCTGGTGTAAACAAGCTAACTCAGACCACAAGGTTTGTTAAATGGCACCCCTGCAAAAACCATGCAAGTTTTTTTTTGTTTGTTTTTTTTGTTTTTTTGAGACAGGGTCTTGCTCTGTCACCCAGGCTGGAGGCTGGAGTGCAGTGACACCATCATAGCTCACTGCCACCTCGAATACCTGGGCTCAAGCAATCCTCCCGCCTCAGCCCCCTGAGTAGCTGGAACCACAGGCTCACATCACCACACCTGGATATTAATTTTTGTTTGTTTGGTAATTATGAGGGTCTTGTTATGTTGCCCAGGCTGGTCTCAAACTCCTGGCCTCAAGTCCTCAAGGGATCTTCCCACCTAGGCCTCCCAAAATGCTACATTACAGGCAGAAACTACCATACCCAACTACATGCGATTTTGTTTGCTTCTCTACTGCCTCTACACCTTACCAGCTGCGTCTATGTTCATAGCCTGCCTAGCTTCCACAATCCCTTATCTCAAGTCCTTGGGGGATGCATTTCAAAATTCAGAATTCTTTGGATTATAGATAAGTAATAAGTTATATAGTCTGTAGATTATGTAACAGCCCCTTCATAGTCGGGCAGCACCTTGCAATTGAACACAGTAATACATCTTCATTGAAATATATACACAAAAACACTAATGGCCTCATGTAAGTTTAGTTGTGTTTTATTGCCAGATGAGTTCAAGTTAGGTCAAGTTTTATCATCAACTGAATCACAGCAAACAAACAAAAACCATCTTGATTCTCAGAATTTTTTGTATGTCAGAATTGTTGATATGAGATTGTTTAGTACATTTGCAAGGAATTCCTGAGACTTACTCAGATTTATGAATTATGTTCCCAGAACACTAATGTATACGAGATTTAATAGTTAACTAATGAAAAGAGTGAACCACTGTTCTTTATAGTTCTCATTTCCTTTATAAGTTAACAGACTTTCTGCACATACAGGAGACTCAAGTATTATTTACCACAGAACCCATTTGTTGCAGACTATCTCAGGAGACTTGTGTTCTGTGGAAGAGTCTATAAGAAGTACTATGCTAGTGATACAAGGATACTATAGCTTACCCTTACCCTTGTGTCTAGTATTTTGAAATTCATAATTGATTACATGGCCTAAAGGAAGCATAGATATAAATCTCTAGAAAATGCTGGTAAATATTCCTAAGTGATGGAGAAATTGTTTGAAGAAATTATGAAAGAGCCTTATTGGGGAACCCTCTCTAGAGCCCTTTATTTTAATAGATACACATGAAAAGGTTAACCAAAAGCATGCATGGTGTCATTTGAAGTTTGCAGGGCAATTTCCCTGGGACCAAAATACCTCATACCTCTTACTAGCCAATATAGTTTATTATTCAGCAACTTACGTCTTGGGTTAAGAAAGACTGACCCTCTTTTCTTCTGCCCTCCTAAAGAAGGTGGACATTCATTTGCCTTGGAGGGCAGTGTAAATTCACTAATACTGTAGTTAGCTTTATATGTGGTTAGCTTTATGAATGGCTTACCATTCATTAAGTGGGTAAACAGTACAGGTAAAGGTGCAATTGGGATGAGTGGGTGGGGGAGAGGAACAATGAGTGGAGAGAAGGGGTGTCAATATCAAATAATTATGACTTTTGTCAAGGTTTAGTCTAACTGACTTAGAGAAATGTCGGTTTGGCAAATGTAAATAAGCATTTGGATATATGATTGAAACAAGGAAAATTACATGCTTTTAGTTAGTGAAAATTCTACGTAAAAACTTATTAACTAATGGAAAATATCATATCCTCTTACGTACGTAAAATAAATATTATGTAATAAGTTCTAATTGGCTACATAACACTTTACTGAGCGTGATCAGATATTGGTTTTTAGGAGAAAATTTTCTCTTATATATGAAGATCTAAAGTCCACATAAACCTCTTCTCCTTCAGCTTTGTAGATGTTTAATCTGTGGAGTAGTTGTTGTCTCAGAAATGAAGCATATAAATTGCCTCAATGAAGAAAATAAATATACACATTTAAAAACCAAAATCACTTTTTTAAAATTAAGGATTTTTCTGTTGTATAATAGGTAAACTACTGTGAAGTGTAGTTGCCTGTTTAACTTTATATCTGCTTTGATTTTTGTCAGTTTAGTTAATTCAAATAAAATTTGTGAAGTTAACCACTTTCAAGAAAAGGCATAGGAGAACCTAATTTAACCTAGAGTGTCTCTTTTATTCTTCTGTTATTCATTTGAAGTGCCCTATCAGCTTGAACTGACCAACTTCAGTCATTTTTACCCTTTTATTTTTTTTCTGTAATGTAAACTGAAATTCCCTGCTGTTCGTGGTATTTTAGTGTTTAGCATCATTTAATGAGCAGGTATCATAAAACTTAAAAGGTCCTTTTCTTGTATCTCTGATTAGTTAGTGAAAGAACCAAATAATTTCTCTTAATATATTTTGATTTTGGCTCGTTTTACATTTAAGTGTTTTTTGATGAAGTAGAAAATAATTTTGGTTAAAGTAGGATGGATTCTATCAAGCGAGTATGTGGCCCCCTATTAAGTGGTAGAATATAAATTGTTTACCGGTGTTACTATATGATAGTTTCCCTTATACGTTTATGTGTATAGGTTTCTAAATAATTTACTTTCTCTGAAAAATAGATATATAATTTGAACAGATAATTTGGCATCAATGTCCGTATCCTCCTTATTATAAAAGCAGTAATTCATTCAGAAGTGAAAATTCATTTAAACAATTTCACACTGCCCTTAATTGCAGTTTCTTTTAAATTACAATAAGGAATAAACTATTAATGAGTAAAAGAAATAATAATACCTATTAATTACACACTTCCCATTTGATGTTCATGTATGTTGTACCTGACAATTGCTAATATTTTATTATTAGGTCTAATTTTGCTTTTAGGAAGAAAAGAATATCTTTGTGAGATAAATAGCATGCAGCCAAAATAATGAGGCTAGTATGCAAGCAAAAGCCAGATAATGTGTAATAAATTACAGAGGGCATTGTGCAACATTAACACTGGTAACAGGTAAAAGATGTAATAGTGCTGCCTACTGGTAAGAAATAGTAGTGTTTAAAGGGTAAATGAAAATGGGTGTGGTGTTAAGTGATATACACAGTTATTTAAGGTTCTTACTGTTATCTATGATGCAAACTATTTTTTCATTAGTATTTAATAGAAAATTCATTATGAAGTCTTTGAGAGTTAAATTTCTGTATGAGATTTCTGGATTTTAAAATTTTTATTTTTGGAGAATGTATATAAATAGCATATTCACTCTCTTGCTGCCTCTTTTTAATCATGTGATACCTGAACAGTCTGTCGTATGTGTGGCCCTTCTTTAATGATGCTGACTTTTTTTATGGTCAGCATTTCCATAGAATTTGTAGTTGAAAAATAAGACATTGCCAGTTATGAGAAATAACTGTAAATTTTAGTAATCCACAGGTGGATATTTAGCTAGTCCGCTTACACCATTTATTCATAGAAAGAAGCATGATTTGCATATGCAACAATCAACAGAATTTAAGTCTAATTGGAAAATGAAATTGGATTGCTTCTAAAGCACTGGTGTCAAAGTTTTAGCAAATTAAAAATCAAGTGTTCATATATGTAGGGATTACTTTTCCCATGTTCCACTAAAAATAAGTTTAGTTTTCTGTGCTAGAAAAAAACATATTTTGCTCCAATTGTTTTGAATGTGTATCAGTTAATTTTCCAGTATACTAATTTTGTTTATAGTCTTGAGAATAAGTTACAGTTATTTTAACATTAGCTCAACTCAAAGCACAGGTTTTTACAAGTTTAGTATTTGCTATATGATGTTTGTATAGGTGTGGCATGATGGAATTATTTAAATGCGATGATTTTATTATTCTGATTTGAATCCTTATCATATGCATTTTAGCTTTATTTTCAGATATCCATTATACATGTCTTATTAAAACACCATGCACTGTAAAAATAGTTGTTACAAAGTGAGGAAACTGCTATTTCATTATGTATAACTTTCTCACTTACATAATGCAGTTTCCATTCTGAAAAAGAATTGAGTCACAACTAAATTGAGGAAAAAGTTAAAAAAGAAAGTGTTTCTGAATATCCAAAACTTGCTTTCTAGAGAGAGGAAAAGTAAAAGCCATATTGTCTCCTTCGAGGCATAAAAGCACTCTTTATGTATTTATTCTTTATCCCTTTCTTTCTCCCTCAGTTCCCTCTTTACCTCCTCCCTGTCTCCCTACCCTAAATCTCTGTCTTTATCGCTACAGTACTGTATCTTTTACTACGGTAATTTAGACTAACATTGCCATTGAAATATAAAATTAGAAGTAAAGTTGGAAGCATTTAAGAATTATTTTTGAGAAGTTTATTTCTGCTTGTTTTAGTAACTTGAACAGAGACAAGAAGGGAAGGAGAGAGAACAAGACAGGAGGAAAATGAGAGAAATAGTAAGAAAATGGAATAAGAGAGGAAAAGATAGAGCTGAGGGCGAGGGAAATGGAAATAAATCAGATTACATTGTATGCAAATTTTGAGTACCAAAGGAAGATAAAGTGTGAAAACTGTCTAAACGTGTGAAAAGTTGACATTTGTATTCTTGAAATCATTTTCACAATCTGCAAAAGAAATTCATAAATAAATAGTAAATAAAATATTCCTGGAAGGTTTCGTGATGTCTAAAAGATAAATAGTTGGAATTACAATTTAAATTGCTTGACTAATATAACAATCAAATATCAGACCACCAAGAAGGTGTTTTAATAGCATAGAAAATAGCAATGCATTTCCTATACTGAAATGTAGCAAGTGTTTTTTGTGTGTCTGAAAGATTCTACTAGTTTCATAGCATAAACAACAAACCTGGTGCTGACAGTAGTCTGCACTTTGGACTTTTTAGGTTCTTTACCTGAAACACTGCTGGAAATGGTTTTCAAAAAAGGGACAAGAAAAATGCTTTACATAGTGAGAGGCACTAGATTACAAATATTAAATCATTCTTTTGAACAATATGAATAACCATATGTTAATACTTTTCCTTCAGCAGAGAACAAGAAAAAAAAGGATTACATTTATGAGCAAACAGTGCTTTTCTAAAGCATATATTCTTATCTATTTTATTTCTATGCAAATATTTGAACAGTTTAGGTTTTCCTTGACCTTTGTATTTATTTATAGCGTTACGCAAAAAGTATGGGTGCATGCTTAGGAATTAATAACTTTAGGACATGATTGTTAAGATCTGGTAAAGCTGTAAAAGCCCCAAGAACCAGCATTCTAGCATCATTCAGTAAAAACATGTTTTTTATTCTCTTATATCTTAGTCCATGTTTCATCAAGGACAGCTTTCTCAAATGCTATTTCAGCTCTAACACATTTTTATAAATCTGCTTAAAAGGATATACAAAATATTTTAATTATCAAGTATAATGACTGTTTCACTCTTCATAAAATGTAAAGCTGAATTTTTGATTAAGATTTTATTTGTAAAACTGAACAATATAATGATTTAAATGCTTTATTTTGAATACTTGTTTTATTTATCAACTTATATCCTCACATTTTGACCTAAGTTATTTTTATTTTTCTCAGTTTTTGTCATAAAAGGCATCAAAAGACAATTAAATGTAACATAGTTTAATTAGCAGATTGGGCTACCACAGTTTAAAATTAAAACTTTAGGCCTTATTTTTTAGATCTTGATTATTTTTAAGTTTAAATTTATGTAATATACAGTTTCTCACTATAATTTTCTAAACTCTTGAAGTATAAAACATGACAGTATCCAAATTCATATCTTCCACATAATAGATAACTATTCATGTCGGTGACCCCATGCTAAGCATTTATAACATAATGAATGGGCCAGGTGCAGTGACTCACACCTGTAATTCCAATACTTTGGGAGGCCTAGGTGGGTGGACCATTTGAGGTCAGGAGTTCGAGACCAGCCTGGCCAATATGGCAAAACCCTGTCTCTAGGAAAAATACAAAAATTAGCAAGGCATGGTGGTGCATGCCTGTAACCCCAGCTGCTTAGGAGACTGAGGCAGGAGAATCGCTTGAATCTGGGAGGCGGAGGTTGGAGTGAAACAAGATTGCGCCATTGCCCTCCAATCAGGGAGACTGAGCTAGACTCCATCTCAAAAAATAAATAAATAAATAAATACAATGAATGTGTGCCTTATCTTTTCACCTCATCAATGACATCATATTTTAAAGAAAGTACTGGGTACTTGTTAATTTCAAATTCAGAGTGGCAAGGAGAAAGCAAACCATGTTTTTGAATAATTGACCAGATTACTTGTTACTTTTTCTTCATTGTCTTATCAGTAACCCTTTGTATCTCTTTTGCTGTAATTCTATAGAGTTCTATCATTTATCATAAACAAAATGTAAAATAATATACTAAATGTAATATAAATGTAAAACTTTTACATTTAGTATATTATTAACAAAATAAAAAAGTTTTGTTATTTGCTTATTTACCATCTATTTAGAACTTTTGGTGCCAGTATTTATCTTATAGTAGAAAATTTTGACCGTTAAATTTGGTTTAGATCAATACTTTTTAGAGTCTTTTTGGCAAATAATATTGCTTTAAATGGATCTAATAGCAATTAAATGATTAAACTAGTTTAATGTATTAAAATTTCTCATTTGAGATCTGTAGTCTATCTTTGTTTTCTTCTTATGGGAAATCTTTAGTATAAATTGAGTACCTACTTTTGCACACCCAGTGATGGTAGTTTTTATTTAACCCAGATCCAAGGATGGAGTGTTTACAATGCTGAGAGCATATAAGAAGAACTTAACTACAGATATGTCAAAATATCAGTTGTATGAGTGTCTTCATGCACTTCTTCATAAAACAAAATAGTTTTATTTCATCTTTAAGAAACTTTTAAAAAATCAAGTTATTTTTAATGAAGAATAAATTCAATACATTTTAATGGACATATTATTGAATCTTTTTCCATTTTCTTCATATGAATATTAACTGATTATTTAACTGTTCCTTATTTTCTCATATCTAATTATTAACTGGCTGTGTCATTCTGGCAGTCTTTCTCTGCCTCAGTTTCTTCTATAAAATGGGAAAGATAGTACATACATCATAGAATTATTGTTAGAATTGTTTTCCAATTGATTTTGGCTTTTCTCATTCCTAGCTCTTCATAAATTTTATTTTATAAATTGCTCTAAATTAGCTTTCCTAAAACATCTCTAATATTATAATTCTCCAGATATGATAACCAGTTTGATACTCTCTGTTGCCCATGGCATACAATTTGGACTCCTCCTTCTGACACCTCCAGTTTCAGACCTAACTTACCCTTGTGTATTCCACTACTCACTGACTGACTGAGTTCCAGTCTATCTGAACCACATGCCTGGCTTGGGATAGAACTCATCATAATGTCTTTAGTTTTCCTTCACTTTTTCTGGAGCACTCTCAAATATATTTCCTCTTACAAAAAATCCTGCCTATTATTGGGGGTCAGTTCCAATACTGGGATCTTCGCCATATCGACTTCTTTGGTCTCTCAGCTGTGATCTTTCCTAGTTCAGATCTCACACCACTAAATGGCATTGCACTCTCTTCACATATTCCTCATACTC
Organism: Papio anubis; assembly: GCF_008728515.1. Lineage (NCBI taxonomy): Eukaryota > Metazoa > Chordata > Mammalia > Primates > Cercopithecidae > Papio > Papio anubis. The sequence goes on along the minus strand of NC_044979.1, from coordinate 44,433,769 downwards.
TATATTCTAGGCAGAGTTAGATACATATCTAGAGTACTTGATTGAGAGTTTTCAGGGCAGAGACTAGATCAAATTTTACTATGAATTCTTCTCCTACTTTCCCATGACACCTAACAGAGTACTCTGCACATAGACGATATTCTGTAAATATATTTTCTTAGGGAAACATTGTGGCAGAACAGAAAGAACACAGGCATTTGAGTCAAAAAAGTCATAGATTTGAAGACTGAAATAAATATTGTTTGACCCTGAACAACTTAAAATATGGGAGTCCATTGTCTTTATCTGTAAAAAGGGTAATATTATCGTCTACTTTTCAGGCGGGATGGAAGGATTATATATGATGCATGTAAAACATTCATAATATGCCTGGATGTAGTAGATGCTCAATAAATATTTTCCTTTTTGTTTTATGTAACAAAACTTATTTCTCCTATTGTCTACCATAAAAAGTGTGGCAGTACATGTGAGATTGATCACTGTGTATAGGTGAGGAGAGTTGACTTTCAATAAACAGCATTGTGTTTTCTTGGGAAAAAATTACCACTGCCTTTGGAAAAGATGTCTTGGATACATTATAGCCATAGGCAGGTAGTTTCCTCACTTGCATCTGTCAACTATTCCTTCTCTGAAATACT